>NC_072466.1:18597776-18757650 GCF_027596085.1 Anoplopoma fimbria
TTACACATAACGGAACCGGAAGTTAATGACTATTTAGATGTAAACATACCAGCACCTTTAGCTGCTCATGACATGTTTGGTTATTGTCATTTCACTGCTATCTTTCATTAAAGAAAGTGAACAAATGGAAAGTTGTTCTTATTTATAACCAAACACCTGGATGAAGCCAAGCAGACACCTCCGACGTCGCGAAAAAAATGCGATCAAACGAACGAGTCGGCCGCGAGTGTATTTACAAGTAACGCCGCCCGGGAACCTGATATGAGCGCAAAAAAAAATAAAATATAAAACTGTGGAACCAAGGATGGATGTGTCTTGCCCTATCGAGGAGTGTGACTATGTGGCTACACATGCGGAAGTAGCGGTGGTGGTGGCCATGCTGAACATACACGCGACCACACACACTGCAGCCCCCAGGGAACCGCGCGCAAACGCCAAAGTGGAGAAACTCAGGCGCCCGTCCATAGCATTGGCTGGAACAGCCGAGACCTGGTCATACTTCCTAACCCGCTGGGGTGAGTACAAGAGGGGCACTAAACTAATTGGATCAGATGTTGTCACACAACTGCTAGAGTGTTGTGAGGAGGATCTGAGAAAAGACCTCACCCGTGCTGCAGGCAAAAGCCTAGTGGACAGTGATGAAAAGGACGTTCTCTCTGCCATAAGGGCACTCTCTGTCCGTGCAGAAAACACAATGGTAGCTCGAGTGGCCCTATCTAACATGCGACAGGGACACGAAGAGCCCATCCGATCATTTCATGCTCGCTTAAAGGGGCAGGCAGGCACGTGTAAATACGAAATGACATGCACTAAGGAGGGGTGTGACCAAGTCAACGACTTCACAGAGGAAATATTGCGCGATGTGATCGCCCGCGGCATAGCAGACCAAGAAATACAGCTCGATCTGCTTGGCGAAAAGAATCAGGATATGCCACTAAAGGACATAATAGAGTACATCGAAGCCAAAGAGTCAGGAAAGCGCTCAGCGTCACGCCTGCTTGACCCTCAGAGCACGGACACTATCAGCAGCTCATATCGACGGGGGAAGCAGCAGGACGTCCGCGCCAGAGGGGGCGCCAGAGCGGAGCAATCCAAGGTCAAGGCCGAGGGGACGTGCATCTACTGCGGCGAGGCAGGCCACGGCAAGACGCCTCAGTGGCGTGCCAGGCGCGCCGAGTGCCCCGCGTACGGCAAGACGTGCCGGAAATGCAACCGTCAAAACCACCTCGACAAGGCCTGCCTGGGTGGCCGGTCATCTAGGCCCGCACCGGAGGAGACTGATGGGGTGTGCGACGAACAGCAGGCGACCGCCTTCGGCGAGCTGTGCACACTCACCAGCACCGCCGACATGGTACGCACACTCCCCCTCGCTCACCACCTGTATGATGACATGTGTGACAAGTGGATGAAGCGCCCGTCCAACTCACAGCCATACATCCACCTCACACTCAGCATTGAAAACGAGGATTACAAAGCACTGGGCCTCGACCTCCGGAAACGCACCCGCACTGTGACCCTGCCTGCCATGGCTGACACGGGGTGCCAGAGCTGCCTGATCGGCGTCAAGGTCGCCAAACAGATGGGCCTGAACACAGACGACCTCATTCCTGTATCCATGACCATGAAGGCCGCGAATAATGAAGGCATACGGATCCTCGGGCCGCCGTCGTCAGGTTCGCTGGTAACAGCAGCGACGCCCGGAGATTGGAGACGCGTCAGATCGCGTACGTGACTGACACCTCAGACCGTATATTCCTGTCTCGTACAGCCTGTGTGGACCTGGGCATGATCTCAGACAGGTTCCCAACACTCGGGGAGGTCAACCTTGCGACCTCAGACCCATGTGACTGCCCGCGGCGTGCGGAACCTCCGACCAAGCCAACCACGCTCCCCATGCCGGCCACGGAGGCTAACAGGGGAGCTCTACGGAAACACTTACTTGGACTATACGCTCAGAGCACATTCAATACATGTCCCCACCAGCCCTTGCCGAGAATGTCTGGTCCACCTCTTCGTCTCATGCTCAATGAGAATGCAACGCCGGTCGCCTGCCACACCCCCATCCCAGTCGCCATACACTGGCAAGGTGAGGTGAAGGCGGGCCTTGACCAGGACGTTCGTCTTGGCGTGCTGGAAGAAGTGCCCATTGGCACGCCAGTGACATGGTGTCACCGCATGGTGATCTGCGCAAAGAAGAACGGCAAGCCACGACGTACCGTCGATTTCCAAGCACTGAACAAGCATGCGCTCCGTGAGACCCACCACACGCAATCTCCCTTCCACCAGGCGAGACAGGTGCCCAGTGGGAAATGCAAGACTGTATTCGACGCCTGGAATGGCTACCACAGCGTCCCACTGCATGAAGATGACCGCCACAAGACGACGTTCATCACACCATGGGGCGCTTCCGGTACCTTTCGGCGCCACAGGGTACATAGCGTCGGGAGACGGTTACTCACGGCGCTATGATGAGGTGGTTGCGGACATCGGCAACAAGACCAAGTGTGTGGACGACACACTCCTGTGGGCTGATACAGTTGAGGAGAGTTACTTCCAGGCGGCACAATGGCTGGACGTTTGTGGCAGGAACGGAATCATCCTCAACCCGGAAAAATTTGCCTTTGCCGAACCCTCGGTGGACTTCGCGGGCTTCACAATCACCATGTCTGACGTACGGCCATGCAGCCGTTACCTGGAGGCTATCCGAGACTTCCCACGACCGCGCAACGTCACCGATGTCAGGTCCTGGTTCGGACTGGTCAACCAAGTGGCCTATGCCTTCAGTATGGCCGAACGCATGCAACCGTTCCGGAAACTCCTACTGCATGGGGTACGCTTCGAGTGGTCTCCGGAATTAGAGAACGTTTTCCGCGAATCAAAGGAGGAGATCGTCCAGGAGATCGAGCGCGGCGTCCGCATCTTTGACAAGTCCAAGCCGACATGCCTCGCAACGGACTGGTCAAAGGAGGGCGTCGGCTTCTGGCTGTTCCAGAAGCACTGTCAGTGCACGCCGGTCAGGCCCTTCTGCTGCGCTGATGGATGGAAGGTGACCCTGGTTGGCAGCAGGTTCACACACGCGGCCGAGTCCAGATACGCGCCTGTAGAGGGCGAGGCGCTTGCGGTCGCTGACGCCTTGGACAAAGCGCGCTACTTCGTGTTGGGCTGCAGGGACCTGATTGTGGCAGTCGACCACAAGCCGTTACTCAAACTCCTTGGCGACAGAGCACTCGACGACATACCAAACCCCCGTCTCAGGAACCTCAAGGAGAAGACCCTGCGCTATCGTTTCCGCATCATTCATGTCCCCGGGATGAAGAACAGGGCTGCAGATGCCATGTCGCGCAGGCCGGTCGGCACACCGTGCCCGTCGCCCATGGATCTTCCAGACGACAATGCCGCCATGGTGACCCACCTCTCACCCAGCGCACACGCTGATGTGCTGTCTCTCATACGGTGGGCAGGGCCGGTGGCCGATGATGTTGAGGAGGGCGACCTGGCCTGGTGCGCTGCGGGGCTTGAATCGCTGCAGTCCGTGACATGGGACCGTGTCAGAGGGGCCATGAGCAGCAGCGACGATATGCGCACGTTGGAGGAGATGGCGGCAGACAGCTTCCCGAGTCAAGGGCTGGGATGCCGGTGGCGATTCGTGGCTTCCACCAGTACCGCGAGGATATCACATCAGCTGATGGGGTGGTCCTGTACAAGGATAGGGTAGTCATACCACCCTCACTCCGTGGCGAAGTGCTGAGCGCCCTGCACGCTGCCCACCAAGGCGTCTCCATGATGACCGCCCGCGCGGAGTCGTCTGTGTTCTGGCCAGGCATGTCGGCCGACATCTGCGCCACTCGGAATAACTGTGAACACTGCCACCGGATGGCGCCCTCTCAGCCCGCGGCGCGCCGACCCCGCCTGTCATGGCCATTTACCCCTTCCAGGCTGTGTGTTCAGACTTTTTCATGCACAGGGGTGTGCACTATCTTGTGATAGTTGACCGCTACTCAAATTGGCCAATCATCTCGAGGTCGACGGGTGGCGCCGCAGACCTCATATGCCACCTACGCCGTGCCTTTGCCACGTACGGGACTCCAGAAGAGCTTGCATCGGACGGGGGGCCAGAGTTCACCTCCGCCGAGACCAGGTCTTTCCTTCACAGATGGGGCGTACACCACCGCCTCTCATCGGTGGCCTTCCCCCACAGCAACTGCCGCGCAGAGATCGGGGTGAAGACGATGAAGCGGCTCATCACTGACAATACAGGCCCGAAAGGCGAACTCGACACCGACGCTGTGCAGAGGGCGATACTCCAGTACCGTAATACGCCGGACCCTGACACAAAGCTATCCCCGGCGATGTGTGTCTTCGGCCGGCCCATCCGCGACTTCATCCCGATTCCACCCGGGAGGTACAGGCCGCACGTAACATGGCGTGAGACGCTGACGGCAAGGGAGGAGGCCCTCCGCAAACGCCACATCCGCACAGCTGACGCTTGGGCGGAGCACACCAAACGCCTCCCTCCTCTCGAGGTGGGGGACTTCGTCCGCGTACAGAACCAGACGGGACCTCACCCTAACAAGTGGGACAGGACGGGCAGTGTCGTTGAGGTGCGCCAGCACGATCAGTACGTGATCAAGATTGACGGGTCGGGCAGGATCTCAATACGGAACCGAAGATTCCTGCGCAAGTTCTACCCGGTCCACAGCGACCGGCCCCGCCTCGATCGATCTATGACGATCTGGCGTCTCGTGTCGCTGTACCAGCACTTAGTGCAACGCCGCGGCTGCCTGGTCTTGTGAGCGGCCCGGTGAGGCCTGTGACGGAGTCAGGGCCCGCTCCACCACCGGCACTGCCACCTGCAGGCTCTCCCCGGCGCGGGATGCAGCCCACCCCTATCGTGCCAGTGGTGCCGGCCCAGGGCGTCCTTCGTACGCCACCGCCGGGCTTTGTGGCCCCTATGGCCCCTCTCCCACCGCCACCCGATGTGCCGCCGGCGACAGACTTGCGCCGGTCCACCAGGAGGGCCGGTGTGCCTGCCTGGCATAAGGACTTTGCTATGGGGTAGTCTTTGATGGGTTCTGTGGGCATTGTGTTCATGTTGGGCCTTCCGCTCGTTTTGTGGCGCATAGTGCGTCCAACCATTCGTTTGGTGCTGTTTTGTTGTTTTAATCAGCCTTTGTGTTAGAGTGTTAAAGGCTCAGGGGGAGATAGGGAATATTGCACTACGGACCTCTTATGTTGTTACACATAACGGAACCGGAAGTTAATGACTATTTAGATGTAAACATACCAGCACCTTTAGCTGCTCATGACATGTTTGGTTATTGTCATTTCACTGCTATCTTTCATTAAAGAACCACGAGATCACTTGAGAATGAAGAGCTATCACTCCTCTCATCACTGCTTTTGAGAATTATAGGTCACGCACACACACTGCGTGCGTGTACTCATGCTTCTGTGTGTGTGTGTCACTGGTTGCCATGGTGAGGGAGCACCTGGGTGGACTAATTAAGAGAGGTGAGAGCAGACACTGATTTTGAACAAAACTAGCTGTCAAACTCCTACCTACAATTGTAAAACCATAATTCCAATGGACAACATATTGTTATCTTCTGAAAGCCAAGACTCTGACAAACGCAGAGATGTACTTTTTATGTTTGTTGTTTTAAAAAATGTGAGCTTCAGAGCAGATTAGAAAACTTGTACTTTCTGCTTTCTTTGAGAAAATTGTCTTCAGATTTAACATTGAGTCTAATGGAGCAGTTGGTTGGAGTTCATGTCGCTTTCAGGCTCACAGAATCAAATGTGTAAGTCTGTTGGATTCCATAGACACATGTCTACGACCAGCACAACATTTCCTACGGTTTGATCAGAAGAAAATTGTATTAGGAGGGAAAATTTTGGGAATGAGAGCAAGTTGTTTGGAAAAATTACAGAATATTTTTCTATCTCTCTCCACTCTGGCGATGACATCATGCACTCTAGGTCTGAACATTCCGTGCAATACACACCCATTATAAACTCTGAAACGGTCTGAAAAAAGTTAAAAAGTTAAACTGTGTAAATGCTAAAAAGTTTAAAAGATATTAAAGTGCTGAATCATCAGCTTAATAGTTGGAGGTTTCTCAACTTTTTAAAGTTCAAATTGTGTCTGTAGCTGAAAGTATGCAGAAGCTTTCTTTAAGAGGATTTTGAGAAATTGTAGTCAGAATTAACATGGAGTCTAATGGAGCAGTTGGTTGGAGTTCATGTTGCTTTCAGGCACATAGAGTCAAATGTGTAAGACTGTTGGATTCCATAGTGTTATGGCTGCGACTAGGACAAGTTTATCTACAATTTGACCAAAAAAATTATGCCTGAAGAGTGAAAATTGGGGGAATTCTACGTGCTCTAAGTCTGAACATTCCATCCAATACACACCATTTATAAAATCTGAAAAAGGCTTAAATTTTCCTGAAACTTAAACTCTGATGTCATGAAATCTGTGCTAGCTATCAAAATGCCCATTTGGCCCAATATAGTCCAGAGTTTTGTTCACGTTTTAAACCTCTAATTTTTTTTTTTCCGTTAAAGTATGACGAGTCAGTCTGTGCCAAAGTTGAGTGTTTTTAAACTCTCTCCACGCCCAAAACGCATTCATCTCTATGGGGAAATTTTTCCCCGTTCCCGTGGAAACCGCTGGGCGAATCTCTGAGAAGAGACATAGCACTCGATTCCCGACCAGGCCACACGTTTTGATGTATTTTTGACGCATGTGCTTGCAACGCTGCGGCGGGAGTTACGCAGCAAACTTTTGTACGGAAGAAGGAGAAGAAGAAGAAGATTAAGCCCGCAGGATTATATACCTTGTGCTGTTGCACAAGGCTTTACAGCCTTGTTGCTACACAGCCACACAGAATAAACCCGCAGGATTATATACTTTGTGCTGTTGCTACACAGCCACACAGAATTAAGCCGGCAGGATTATATACTTTGTGCTGTTGCACAAGGCTTTACAGCAAAGTCTGCTCTGATTGGTGAGCTAGCCCGCTCTATTGTGATTGGTCAATGTTTCACATTTCAAAAAACTCTTCCTCCGGAGCATCAGCTCCGTCTTTCTCTTTTGTTGTTTGAGAGCGGGCCAAACTAGCCAGAAGCAGTTTTACATCACTTCCGTAACATTATGATCTCATAAAGTTTCTGAAGTGAAGGAGAGAATTCTATGGAGCCGTTTCAGGCAGCTCAGGAGCAGTGTTTCTGAGGGGGAGGGTAAATCCTTTTAGGCGTGGACTTCAGGTTTTACACTCTTAGGACCTTATACATGTAAAATAATATATATATACACAGCGGGTAAAATAACACGTCACCATTTTTCTCAATAAATATATTTCTAAAGGTGCTATTGACATGGAATTTTCACCAGATGTCGGTAACAACCAAAGTAATCCATACATACAAAACCAAACAAATAAGCTCCGAAATTAAGTTGTGTAATAAAATGGAATGACACAGGGAAAAAGTATTGAACACATGAAGAAAGGGAGGTGCAAAAAGGCATGGAAAGCTTAGAAACCAGCTGAAATCTATCAGTAATTAGAAAGCAATCCTGCCCCTTGTCAGTGCAAATTAATATCAGCTGGTTCAGTCCCAATTGATGGCCTATAAAAAGGTGTCTCATTACCAAGGTGTCACACAAGAAACATCTCATGATGGGTAAAAGCAAAGAAATCTCTCAAGACCTTCGCAACCTTATTGTTGCAAAACATACTGATGGCATTGGTTACAGAAGGATTTCTAAACTTCTGAATGTTCCAGTGAGCACTGTTGGGGCCATAATCCGGAAGTGGAAAGAACATCATTTCACCATAAACCGGCCATGACCAGGTGCTCCTCGCAAGATTTCTGACAGAGGAGTGAAGATTTATCAGAAGAGTTGTCCAAGAGCCAAGGACCACTTGTGGATAGCTTCAGAAAGACCTGGAATTAGCAGGTACAATTGTTTCAAAGAAAACAATAAGTAATGCACTCAACCGCCGTGGCCTGTATGCACACTCACCACGCAAGACTCCATTGCTGAAGAAAAAGCATGTTGAAGCTCGTTTAAAATTTGCTGCACAACATTTAGACAAGCTTGTGAAATACTGGGAGAATATAGTCTGGTCAGATGAGACCATAATTAAACTCTTTGGATGCCATAATACACACGTTTGTGTCAAATGGTACTGCACATCACCCCAAAAACACAATACCAACAGTGAAGTTTGGAGGTGGGAACATAATGGTGTGGGGCTGTTTTTCAGCATACGGCACTGGCAAACTTCATATAATTGAAGGAAGGATGAATGGAAAAATGTACCAAGACATTCTTGATAAAAATCTGCTGCTATCTACCAGGATGAAGAAGATGAAACGAGGGTGGACATTTCAGCAAGACAATGATCCCAAACATACAGCCAAGGAAACTCTCAATTGGTTTCAGAGAAAGAAAATAAAGCTGCTAGAATGGCCCAGCCAATCACCTGACTTGAATCCAATAGAAAATCTATGGAAATAACTAAAGATCAGAGTTCATAGAAGAGGCCCACGGAACCTTCAAGATTTGAAGACTGTTTGTGTGGAAGAATGGGCCAAAATCACACCTGAGCAATGCATGCGACTTGTTTCTCCATACAGGAGGCATCTTGAAGCTATCATTACCAACAAAGGCTTTTGGTTTCAGTAAGCGTGTTCAATACTTTTTCCCAGTGTCATTCCATTTTATTACACATAACTTAATTTCGGAACTTATTTGTTTGGTTTTCTTTGTATGTATGGATTACTTGGGTTGTTACCGACACCTGGTGAAAATTTCATGTCAATAGCACCTTTAGAAATATATTTACTGAGAAAGATGGTGACGTGTTCAATACTTATTTTACCCGCTGTATATACAGTGGGTACGGAAAGTATTCAGACCCCTTTAAATTTTTCACTCTTTGTTTCATTGCAGCCATTTGCTAAAATCGAAAAAGTTCATTTTTTTTTCTCATTAATGTACACTCAGCAACCCATCTTGACAGAAAAAAACAGAAATGTAGAAATTTTTGCAAATTTATTAAAAAAGAAAAACTGAAATATCACATGGTCATAAGTATTCAGACCCTTTGCTCAGTATTGAGTAGAAGCACCCTTTTGAGCTAGTACAGCCATGAGTCTTCTTGGGAATGATGCAACAAGTGTCTCACACCTGGATTTGGGGATCCTCTGCCATTCTTCCTTGCAGATCCTCTCCAGTTCTGTCAGGTTGGATGGTGAACATTGGTGGACAGCCATTTTCAGGTCTCTCCAGAGATGCTCAATTGGGTTTAGGTCAGGGCTCTGGCTGGGCCAGTCAAGAATGGTCACAGACTACTTGGGTTGTTACCGACACTTCTTCTTTACCTCTCTCACCAAGGCTCTTCTCCCACGATTGCTCAGTTTGGCTGGACGGCCAGGTCTAGGAAGAGTTCTGGTCATCCCATACTTCTTCCATTTAAGGATTATGGAGGCCACTGTGCTCTTAGGAACCTTGAGTGCTGCAGAAATTCTTTTGTAACCTTGGCCAGATCTGTGCCTTGCCACAATTCTGTCTCTGAGCTCCTTGGGCAGTTCCTTCGACCTCATGATTCTCATTTGTTCTGACATGCACTGTGAGCTGTAAGGTCTTATATAGACAGGTGTGTGCCTTTCCTAATCAAGTTTAATTAAACACAGCTGGACTCCAATGAAGTAGTAGAACCATCTCAAGGAGGATCAGAAGAAATGGACAGCATGTGAGTTAAATATGAGTGTCACAGCAAAGGGTCTGAATACTTATGACCATGTGATATTTCAGTTTTTCTTTTTTAATAAATTTGCAAAAATTTCTACATTTCTGTTTTTTTCTGTCAAGATGGGTTGCTGAGTGTACATTAATGCGAAAAAAATGAACTTTTTCGATTTTAGCAAATGGCTGCAATGAAACAAAGTGAAAAATTTAAAGGGGTCTGAATACTTTCCGTACCCACTGTATATATTGTATATATAACACACTGAAGAAGAGGGGAAAAGTGGAAAAGCATAATAGGGCCACTTTGAAATAAAAGTCACATATTTACAGTTGTGCCACCCTGGCATTTGAAGCATGCAAATTGTTGGACAAAAGTTTTTAAATTGTCTAAATTGCTTTGAACTATAAGTATTTGTAAAATTTGGTTCATTTGAAAGATTGCAACAATAAAATCATGCCATTGCATTAAGTTTTAATTTATAATCATTAAAATACAATTTGTTTACAGTTTTTTTTTAGTCTGTTCATTTGCTAGGACAGCCCCCCATTTTCAGGGTTTGAGATGCCAAAACGTATATATTATTTGAATGTACTGAAAATGTTTTCAAACTCATTAGCTTCTATTAAATGAAATGATATGAATTGATACAATTATTCTAAAAGGAAATAATGGGCTCGGACCTAGAAATATGGACGTCATGTAATTGACCCGTATATGTATGTTATTATAAGTAAGGAGACCAATCATTAAAGTACTTTATTACCAATTTACTTCACACTCTGATGTCAGCAGCCCCTAACGGGTAACTAGTGCAGCCAGCACTAGTGTGTGTGTGTAGTTGTGGGTGTGTGTGGTATTTTAGATAAACTGATCCACTGTTTTTTATTTTTTGCTTCAGTAAAAAATATCAAGCATGGTCAAATCTAACAATCTAACAATGTAGGCTTTTATGGTCCCTGTAATATGGCTCAAAAGGCGTTTTTAGTCATCATATGGACGATCTCGGTACACCTAGGGTCGTAAACAAGCGTCAGTGCTTGACTTGGCATGACCACAGGCTTCATTCCCTACTAATTGGTTGTATGGTCGCACACCCACGTGGAGCCTAAATTGTCTTTGCTGATGTACAGAAAAGCAGACCCCAGCAAAATAAGAAGAGAAGAGAAAATAAAAGCAGTCTCTTTAGATACAGACACTCCCACACACTTTTAGTGGGTCATAAGTGATGTTGATTATATTATCTCTTCTTCCTTGTCTTAATATATGGCTTGTGTCCTTCTCTTTGGCAATAGGGCCCCGTTGTATGTGCTTGTTTGAAGTGCTGCACTTGTAACTATACTTATAGTCAGTAACCTTCTTTTATGATAATATATACATTTTTAGGACTGACTTTTTCATTTACTTACCAGATCTAACAAGCTGACAGCACTTTTTTGACCAATTCACATTTTTGCACTTAACAGCTATATATTTAAAAGAGTGCTGTAGCGTAATGAGCAACTCAAAGAAACAGCCGACAACAACAACTCGAACTTCGAGCATCTCCGCTAAGCTAGCTCGATGGTCTGCCACCGCCTCGGCTGACAACGCATGTTTACCCCCTGACAGCGGGAGTAACCGATTTAACAAGAACAACCTTGAGGTTAAAATTCAGCCTGTTGCATCCTGGCTGTCTACAGGTTTCGTTCTGAAATTACATCTATGACTCTGACTATCCTTAAGCCAATGACCCTACAACCAGCAAGTCAGGCCCATCTCTTAGTGGACGCTGAGCTTGTTAAAGGGACACTGGCCTCTACTGGATTAAATCGAATAAAAGCAAATGGACATCCATAAATGGCCGGTTGTGGAAAAGGTGAACTCAAAAGACTATGGTTCTTGAAGTCTCCAAGTTATATGCAACTAAATAATCTAGTGTAGAACCAATGTGAGGTATGGATAAAATTGAGCTATCAGTTGCATTTAAATGTTTTCTTTCTTGAAGAAATAAACACAAAGTCAACTTTTAGCTTTCACTCAATTCAATTCAAGCATCTGCAGCTGGACTCAGTCAAATCAAGGAGATGCTCAAATGAGCAATGGACAGAGGAGAAGCCAGTGTTTTATACACTGGAGACTGTTGAGTCACCTTAACTTTTCCTGTCCTTGAACTCTGTGTAAGGCACATAAAATCTCTCTCTCTTTACTTAGAAGTACAACATAGGGTTTCTTCACATTTTCTGCATGGTCAATATGATAAAGTATGTAGTCATGGTGGTCACTGGGTGATATGTCACAAGCCCTGGAAGAACACATAAGATCTGTAAATCTCCATTGCACACTTTTATTTTTATTTGTCTGATTGGTATGGTCTGGTCATGGTTAGCTAAAGTCATACCTTTGTACAAATCTGGAAACAAACACCACTTCACAAATTACAGACCGGTCTCGTTACTGCCACAATTCTCCAAAATTCTTGAAAAACTATTCAATAATCGACTGGACAATTTCATAGATAAACACAAACTGCTCACTGATAATCAATACGGATTCAGAGCAAATAGATCTACATCAATGGCCTTATTAGAATCAGTTGAAGAAATCACAAATTCTATGGACAAAAAACAACAATCAATAGGGATATTCCTAGATCTAAAAAAAGCATTTGACACAATAAATCATGACATATTAATAAAAAAACTGGAACGTTACGGCATCAGGGGTATAGTGGGCAACTGGGTGAGGAGTTATTTGAGTGACAGATATCAATTTGTGACACTTGGTGATTGTTCCTCTGCGTGTTTGGACATTGCTTGCGGTGTCCCACAGGGGTCAGTGTTGGGCCCAAAATTGTTTATTCTTTACATAAATGATATATGTAATGTATCGAATGTGTTGAAGCTTGTTCTGTTTGCTGACGATACAAATATATTTTTTTCAGGTGATGATTTATATCAATTAGTAGAGGCGATCAATTTTGAAATTAGTAAATTAAAATTATGGTTAGATAATAATAAATTATCGTTAAACTTGAGCAAAACAAAATTTATGTTATTTGGAAACGGCAGAACAAATGAACAAATAAAGATACAGATTAATGGCTTAGACATTGAACGAGTTAGTCAAATAAAATTCCTTGGGGTAACAATTGATGAGAAATTAAACTGGAAATCTCACGTAAAACATATACACTCGAAGTTGTCAAGAAGTATTGCAGTATTATATAAAGCTAAACAGGTTCTGGATCATAAGTCGTTACAAATCCTCTATTGTTCACTGGTTTCACCTTATTTAAGTTACTGTGTAGAGGTTTGGGGCAATAATTACAAAAGTACATTACATTCACTTTTTATTCTGCAGAAAAGAGCAATACGGACCATTTTCAATGTTGGGTATAGGGATCATTCAAACTCATTATTCATGCAGTCAAAAATACTCAAATTACCAGATCTGGTTGAATTTCAAACAGCACAGTTAATGTTTAAAGCAAAAAATAACAAACTACCGGCAAATATTCAAAAAATGTTCACGCAAAGAGAAGGGAGTTATTTTTTACGGGGATTGTTTAATTTTAAAATGAAAAAGGTGCGTACAACCAGAAAAAGTTTTTGTATTTCTGTCTGTGGAGTAAAATTGTGGAATGGGTTAAAAGAAGAGCTCAAACAATGTCCTAACATAAAACTATTCAAAACAAGGTTAAAGGAAATGATTCTCACAGGGTACAAGGATGAAGGTGTTTGATTCTCTTTGGGTGTTAATTGTTTAGTTATTTAGTTTGTTATTTATTCTTTATTTTTTTGTATTTATTTTCTTTCTGAATGAAAAATATTGTTTGGATACAAAAACTTATCAATAGTGAGATAATATCTATATATTTTCATGAATGTTTTTTTTTTTTTTTTTTTGTTTATTTTGTTAATTTATTTATTAATTTTTTTTTTTTTTTTTTGACAAATGTGTAAGAAATTATAGTATATATCTGATATGAACATATAAGTTACACATTTTATTTAAAAAAAAAAAAAAAAAAAAGATAAAAAGAAAAAAAAAAAAAAAAGAAATAATAATAATAATAATAATATATATGTTTGGATACGTTACGGAATAGTATATATATATATATATATATATATATATATATATATATATATATATATATATATTTATTAATAAATGAAAATGTTAATAATTATTATGACTAAGGAATGTTAATTTCAATGAATTACGGAGAAGGGATGGGATTAAATAAGTGTAAACTTCTTCCCACCCCTTTTCGAACATGTTACAATTATCAAGTATTTATCATTTATGTATCGAATTATGCTTTCTATTTTGTTTAACATCAATAATTTGTGTATGATATATATTTTTTGTTTTCTTTTACATGTTCGAAATAAATTTAAATCAAATCAAATCAAATCAAATCATAAGCTATTTCTTTTGTATTCCACCTGAAACCAGTTGATGTTGGTGTGCTCTTACCTTCTGCTAATTTCCTTTATCAAGTTGCACTATTAAAGATCTCTTTTTCATGGCTTTTTAGCATGAATGTGTGTCCCAAGAGTGTCAGAAAAAAACACAGTCTCTCTCTTTTCCTCAATCCATTTATCTGAAAACCTGTGTAAAACCAGCTGATCAGTAATAGGGTCCTGTTTGTACGTCATTCGAAGTCCCAAGCCATATATGGGTTTCCTGGTGGTTCAGCAGAACCATCTTCAGCTAGTTGACCCCACAACAAGTCTTCTTAAAGGTCTTCATGTAACTTACTTCCTTCACCTGAGAATGTAAACTACCAGTGGATTAACTTTATTTTGAAGTATTTTAGGTATTTCCTGAAATTTCCTCACAACAACAGGAAAACTCTTTCTCAACGAGGAAAATTAAAATCTCTTCTGAAGCTCTGGAAGGATCTGTACCTGCTGTCTGTGACCCAACTTCAAACTTGGAGCTGTAAGTTTTGCCATGTTTATGATATTTTTGTTACTGTGTATTCAGCAGACTGTTTTCCCGGTAACATTAGCATGCTGCACTGCTAATGCGGCTAGCTTCCATTGTTTGTCCACAGGCTGGAGTAATATAGTAACCTTAGGTAATATATAGAGAGACTTGTGGACATAATGTCTCTTATGAAGCCAGTGAAATAATGACAGTAGTGGGTTGGATGTGGGTAACTGTTGTTTTTACCACCGGTCTACTGATTGAGGGATGACTCCCTCTACCTTCGGGTCAACAGTCGCCCCAAATGTGCCCTTGGACAAGACACTTAACCCCAAATTGCTCCCGAAGGCTGTGCCATCGGTGTGTGAGTGCTTAGATAGATTATGATGGGCAGGTGGCACCTTGCAATGTAGCCACTGCCCTCAGTGTGTGAATGGATCAATGATGACATGTAGTTTTAAAGCGCTTTGAGTGGTCGAAAGAGTAAAAAAGAGCTATACAATTAGACGGTGGTACGGGGAAGCTCAGCTCCCTTAAAGATACACCAGCTAAAATAATCAAATTTAAATAATGTCTTTAGGCTTATGAACTGTGTTTATTGGTATGCAGCAATTCACTGAGACACATTCCTTGTATGTGCGAACCTTTCTTGGCCATAAAATTACAATCATTCTCAAATTATTAGTAAAGTCTGTAAGCGTCTTAGCGGTGCTGCTCGGCCACGTCTAAACCGATTTAAAGATCTTGAAATTTGAATACGTGCTTTAGTTTAATGTTGTCTCAGGCAAAAAAATACGTAAAAGTGTATGATTCACAGACACACTGTAATATTAGTGACTCACTGTAGCAGCACCATAGCAGTTCCAGTGTAACATACATATTAAAATACTGTCAGCAGTCCTCTGTCTCTCCGGTCACGGTCTCACTGAGTCTCCCTCTGTCTCTATTGCACTTTATAATGAGTTTACGAGCTTTTGGTTTACACACCAGTTACATTAATTAATTCATTTTCCGTAACCTGCTTATCCAGTTAAGGGTCGCAGGGGTGCTGGAGCCGATCTCAGCTGTCAATGGGCGAAGGCAGGGTACACCCTGGACAGGTCGCCAGTCTGTCGCAGGGCAGACATATATAGACAGACAACCATTCACGCTCACATCCACACCTATGGGCAATTTAGAGTCTTCAATGAACCATAGCTGCATGTCTTTGGACTGTGGGA
Organism: Anoplopoma fimbria; assembly: GCF_027596085.1. Lineage (NCBI taxonomy): Eukaryota > Metazoa > Chordata > Actinopteri > Perciformes > Anoplopomatidae > Anoplopoma > Anoplopoma fimbria. The sequence goes on from NC_072466.1 coordinate 18,613,675, forward strand.
GGAAGCCGGAGAACCCGGAGAGAACCCATGCCAACACGGGGAGAACATGCAAACTCCACACAGAAGGCCGTCTAGCCCGGGAAATGAATCCCGGCCCCTCTTGCTGTGAGGCGACAGTGCTAACCACTACACCACCGTGCAGCCCACACCAGTTACACACTTAGTCAAATGCTGTGTTATTAATTTCTTCCTCCATACTTGATAAAAATGATTTATCGTTTGTTTGTTTGTTGCTGTTGCCATAACTTCACATGTAAGATGTTGATGTTGTAGTAAACTATAACTTTCCTCCTGTCACACTTGCTGTCATACACCTTGATGTTATTACATAATAGTATAATATAACAGTGAATCTGCATGTTTGACAGGTGATCTGAGTGACCTGATGATCAGTCCTGAAGCTCCTGTCTGATGAGGTGCTCCTGAACCCAGCAGACTCTCCTCACAGTATGAGAAACCATCAGAGGGGAAGACGCCTCGAGATGACCACTGACTTGAGAGCTTTATCTGCATCTGACACAAATTAAGACAACAAGAAACCCTTAGCTGATGGAGCACATGATCTGGACAGTTTAAATATAAGTTATGGCTTTGCTACTTTTTGCTTTATGTGTACCCAGTGTATATTTTAATGGCAATCTATGAATAAAGAGCTTTATTTTTAAGGAGGGTTTTTGTCATTCTGTGTGGCTGTGTAGCAACAAGGCTGTAAAGCACAAAGTATATAATCCTGCGGGCTTAATATTCTTCTTCTTATGCTCCTTCTTCCGTACAAAAGTTTACCGCGTAACTCCCGCTACAGGGTTGCAAGCACATGCATCAAAGATACATCAAAACGTGCGGCCTGGTCGGGAATCGTGTGCTATGACTGCTCTCCGAGATTCGGCTAGCGGTTTCCACGGGAACTGGGAAAAAACGGCGCGAAATTTCCCCATAGAGATAAATGCGTTTTGTGCGTGGAGAGACCTTACAAACACTCAACTTTGGGCCCAGACTGACTCGTCATACTTTAACGTAAAAAAATGATTCAAGGTTTAAAACTTAAACAAAACTCTGGACTAAAATGGGCATTTTGATAGCTAGCACAGATTTCATGACATCAGAGTTTAAGTTTCAGGAAAATGTATGCCTTTTTCAGATTTTACAATGGGTGTGTATTGGATGGAATGTTCAGACTTAGAGCATGTGATGTCATAGTTAGAGTGAGAGGAGCTTCAAAATCTTGTGAAAAAAATATTTTAAAATTGCCAGAATTCCCACAATTTTCACTCTTCAGGCATTATTTTTTGGTTCAAATTGTAGATAAACTTGTCCTAGTCGCAGCCATAACACTATGGAATCCAACAGTCTTACACATTTGACTCCATGTGCCTGAAAGCAACATGAACTCCAACCAACTGCTCCATTAGACTCCATGTTAATTCTGACGACAATTTCTCAAAGAAAGCAGATGGTACCAGTTTTCTAACCTGCTCTGAAGCTCACATTTTTTAAAACAACAAACATAAAAAACACATCTCTGCGTTCGTCAGAGTCTTAGCTTTCAGAAGATAACAATATGTTTTCCATTGGAATTATGGTTTTACGATTGTAGGTAAGAGTTTGACAGCTAGTTTTGTTCAAAATCAGTGTCTGCTCTCCCCTCTCTTAATTAGTTCACCCAGGTGCTCCCTCACCATGGCAACCAGTGACACGCACAGAAGCATGAGCGCATGCACGCAGTGCCTGTGTGTGTGCGTGTGACCTATGAATCTCAGAAACAGAGATGAGGAGTGATAGCTCTTCATTCTCAAGTGATCTCGTGGTCACATTTCAAATACCACAAACATAACAAATATATCAACGCGATGGGCAGAGTCTTTTCTCTCTATTGATGATATTATTTTGGCGATTGGACTCAAATATTTTTTCAAAAGTACCCCAAACTAACCCTCATGGTCACATTTTAAGCACATTCAACACATACAACACATACAAACATAGCTTTAAACATGGCTCCACATTATATTTAATTAAACCAACCAACTGAAGTCTTGGAGAGGAGGCGCAGTGTAGGGATTTTGATGCTAGCATGGTGATAGCTTTGGTTAAGCAGGACAAAATGGCTGACATATAAGATTGTTTATTGGGATTTAACTGTGAGAAAGGCAGCCTTCATGAACTTGGTCATTTGATTGACAGAGTGTGTGTGTGTGTGTATTTCTCTATTTCTCTCTCTCTTTCTCACTCACTAACTCACTCACTCTCTCTCCCTTTCTCTCTCTCTCTCTTTCACTCTCTCCCTCTCTCTCTCTTTCTCTCTCACTCACTCACCTTCTCTCTCTCTTTCACTCTCTCTCTCACTCACCCTCTCTCTCTTTCACTCTCTCTCTTTTTCAATCTCTGTTGATAATATTATTTATGCGATTAGACTTACTTTTTTTTTCAAATGAACCCCAAACTCACCCTAAATGAACCCCATTGATACAGCTGTCTCAGAACTGTTAATATATGCAACGTCTTCGGGCAGTAGCAGCCACACAGTCAAAATTTCTTGCGTAATGTTCTAGTTATTGTTGGAAAGCTGATTAAGCTCTTTTATGACAACCGCAGCTGGTTGCTAGGAGACGGGAGCGGCAAAAGGGTGGGGGCGCTAAAAGCTGGTGACGCGAACAAGAAATCATTTGTGGACCCGACCGTCTCATTTTGGGGACCGCTCGGTCCAGCCTTCGCGGTATTCAAAGGACCCGGTCGACGTAGACCGCGAAGGCTGCGTCCTCCTTGGGCTACAGCCGCTGGATTGGGACACAGCTATGTCCACTCCAAACTTTTAATCAGTCTGCCTCTACACCCAGGTGCTCCAATCACCATGGCAACTAGTGACACACACACACAAGCATGCAGGCAGGCAGACACGCAGTGTGTGTGTGTGTGTGTGTCTCCTACTACTACAACTTCTTCATCAACTACTACTACTACTATTACTACTACTACTAATAATACTACTACTACAACTTCTACTAATACTACTACTACTACTTTTACTGAAAGCTGTGATTGTAAATCAAGGTTATTCCACCAAATATTGATTTCTGAACTCTTCCTTAATTAAAACATCAGTATTGTGTTGTTTAAAAATGAATATGAACTTTTTCTTTGCATTATTCCAGATCTGAAAACACTGCATCATTTTTGTTATTTGACCAGTTGTCATTTTCTGCCAATAAATGCTCTAAATGACAATATTTTTATTTGAAATTTTGGATAAATGTTTACATTTTTCCAGAGCTGTATATATATATAGGATGGTATAACTGTAGGAGTAGATGCAAATAAAATTGGGTATAGATTGTGAGGTGTTGCACAGTGTAAGACATCGGAGGAACACCACAGCCTTACACCATGTTTAACAATTACAGAAAACTAATTAAGTTAGTTTGTGCTGAACACTAATGGACTATCCATACACCTGAGATAGGGTGGGACTGAGATGAGATCATTTTGTGTCGCATACACCAAATCACTTTAACAACATCAGAGATGACACGTCAAATGTGTAAATCCATGTTTGTGTCCACCCAAAGATTCTAAGTTCATGGTTTATCTCGTGGTTCTCAGTCAAAGAGCAACTAGATTTGCTTTAATCGGTGAATGCAGTGAGGCAGACACCTCACCAAAACCACAAAACAATTTTCATGTATGTACAGTAGAGTGTTACCCCTTTTACTTTGCGTTAAAATGTTTCATCATGTAGTAAAGATAGAAATGTTCATCCGAATCAGCTTTTAATTTGATTGAAAACAGTATGCTTGATCTCAGATTAATAGTTTGGCTAATAATGTCATTCACATGTCACTCAATGTAATCAGGTTTTTTTCTGAAAGCTATGGCTATGTGTATCAATAATTGGGGTTTTGTATTTGTGGTTAGGTAAGGGGGTGATTTTTTTTTCTCCATTTTACCAGAGACCTCAGCCTTTCTCCTCGATTAACTTCATCAGTTTGCTTAGAGGGTTTAAAGGAGTTGGTGTGATTGTTCATTTCTGGTGCTTGTTCCGACTCAACTTGCTTAATATGTATTCCTTCTACTAATAATATATTCAGCCTCTTTACTAATTTGCACATCTGAATTTCACTCCCCGTGGTCACCAAAATTGAAGTATTTGGTTGAAGGGAGCAGCACCTCAGGCCAAATGGATATCTCTTTTCTGATGATAAAATAACATTTGATTTGATATGGTTTGATTTAAGTTTACAAATGCCTTGCCCTTACAGTGTAATGCTATATTTCAATTGAAGCCACTGTCCTAAAACTACAAACTGACGTTGAACACTTGTGGCTGTTTGACGGGCTTGACGCACTACAAATCAAAGTACGCTTTTCTCAACATTTTTCAGAAGTCCAATGACACGACAGGTGAAGCGTCAACCTCATATGTTTCTGTTTTAACATGTTTTATTCCATTAAAAATATGCTGTTAGTCAGTTGCCAGTGATATTTAACAATATAATTATGCAAAGGAGTGCTTGAGCACTTCAACAGTGACACGGCGACAATGTAGCAGGCCATGCTTGGCTGTTTTGTTGCTTGTAGTGTGAACATCTGCCCAACAAACATGCAACCTGCATTGGAGTCATTTTAATCTATCTTATACTATTCATTATCCCAGGTTGAGGGACTTGGAGGATCAGTTCCAGGGTCTGCGCACCTCGATTTGTGCAATGCCGGCGTTGAAATTCCAGGTAAAGTTGACACTTGACTGTACTGTATCTGTCATCGGCCATTTAAGATAGTTGATTTTCAGCATGTGTCCTAAATTTGGTTCAAACAAAGAATCCCTCTGAATCAAACATAAAACTGAGTCAACTTACAAATGTTCATATTCAAGTTACACATTTTCTCATTCAAACTGCAAACCTTTCTGGTCCCAACTACAAACATTCTCATTCATATTCCAGCAACTCAGGTCGGAATTTACCCAGTTGAAATGTCCAACTTTTGACCTACAGGCGTTCCAGCTGCACAATGCCAAATGTAAACAAAACCCATGGCTGACTGTGACAAATTGATGTTTCTGGGCACACACTTGAACTCTCAGCAGTGCAGCCTCCAGATTTTCCCGAATAATTTTTGAGCAGTAGAATACTGTATTCTGACATTTATTTACATGCAAGTGTTACTGCAAGATAGTAGGTATTATTTTAACTTAATACAGTTTGGTTGAGGTTTTACCTCCCATAGGAGGCTGGACATTTTTGACAAGTTGTCTGGAACGCAAAAAGAACAAACCAATTGATTCTGATATTCAAACGAAAACGAAAGCCGGGTATAAATTCCGGTGTCATCCCTGAGATCAGTCCTATGGAATCTTCTCGCGAGTTCACGAAATTCCGGGTGACCAAGAACTCTGGCGGTCATCCAGGATTCATAGAACAGTAGTTACATCTGTAACTTTCATTCTATTTCATCCTTACTGGAACTCAAGGATGGCAGGCACGGGGCACTGTACCGGGTCCTTGTTCTGAACTGCACACCAGTCAGAAAACAACCTCCATCTGTTCTCGTACTGGAGATGGGTAGATGGGGCTCTGACATTACGAATAGTCTTTCTGACTGGTTCTATACAGCCAATCAGCAGGGGGTCGGGCCCTCCAGCGGCCAGACCCACAATTGAAGGCGGCTGGGATCCAGATGCCAGATCCGACCCCCTAGCTGAGACAGGAGGTCTCTCCTGTTGGGGAGTCGCCAGGGTGTCCTGCAACAGAGTCTGTGCAGCAGAGAACCAAGGCCAGGCTGGCCATTAGGGGGGCACCAGCAGAAGTCTGTGGCCCTGTTGAAGTACTCTGAGAAGCATTGGTAAGATCAGAGGAAAATGGTGGAAAGGCATAAAGAAGACCTTCTGGCCATTTGTGAGCCAGGGCATCTTTGCCCAGAGGACTGGTCTTCTCCATCAAGAAGAACCAGAGTGGGCAGTGGGTCGACATCTCTGAGGCGAAGAGATCCACCTCTGCCCTGCCGAAGAGACCCCAGATGCTGCGTACTTCCTTTGGATGAAGCTGCCACTCCCCCGGTGAAGGCTTGTGACGAGAGAGGAAATCAGCAACCTGGTTCCATTCCCCTGGTAGATACATTGCCCGTAGGCTGGTCAGGCAAGGGGCTGCCCAAGTCAGAAGAGCACGGGACACCCGTAGCAACTTTGCAGATTTGGTGCCCCCCCGATGGTTTATGTGAAACACGGTCGAGGTGTTGTCCGACCAGACAAGCACATGCTTTCCTCTCAAGTAGGGAAGGAAGTGTTTGAGCACTAGGTGCACGGCCTGTAGCTCTAGAACATTGATATGCTCCATGCTCTAGAACATTGATATGCTCCCCAGCGGAATGGAACAGAGCCCATTGGGACACCCTTTGACAGATATGCCCTCGGGGATAAAGCAAGAAGGCACTGCTGTGATACCCCTATTGTCCTGTGCCTGTGCCACTTTTCATCCAAGTGAAGGCTGTTCAGCCATATCTGGGGGGGGCACAGTGACAGCAAGCCCAAGGGAACTACAGCTGAGGCAGCTGTCAATTTGCCCAAGGGGCGTAGAAAGAGGGAAGGTTGTGGAGGATGTCATCCACACACTGGAGCAATGGACAGGCCCTCATAGTGACTGCATCCAGGGCCACACCAATGAAGGTTATGCGCTGAAAGGGGCTCAGAAAGCTCTTTTCCATGTTCACCCTGAGGGCCCAGCTGGGCCACGTGAGAGAGAAGGCAAGCCGTGTCCTGTGCCGCCTGAAGTTGGGATGGCGCACAAATCAGCCAATCATCCAGGTACGGCAGTATCTTCATGCCCTGTGGTTGCAGGGGGGAGGGCAGCCGCAACGCACCTTGTGAACACTCGTGGGGAGAGGGAGAGTCCAAAAGGAAGCACCCTGAACTGAAAGTGACAGCCTTGAAAGGCAAAACAGAGAAACTGTCTGTGGTGACACAATGGGAATATGGAAATAGGCATCCTCCAAGTCGACAGACGTGAACCACTCTCCTCTGGAAACAGCATGAAGCACTTCTGCTGTGCTCAACATGTGAAATGAACTTGTTGAGTCCCCTCAGATCCAGGACTGGGTGCACCGCCACCTATCTTTTTTACAAGAAATTAGGTTGAGTAGAACCCCCCAGGCTGTGACAGGGGGTCTACCATCTCGATTGCACCTTTGGCCAGGCGCGGCTAGCTCCTGGCATAGGGCTTGGGCTTTTGCCGGGTCTCGGATGATGGTCATTTTGACCCGGCTGTCAGCTGGGGGCCGGTGTCGGAATTGAAGCTTGCAACAGAGTCTGTGCAGAGAAACTGAGAGGGCGCCGCTATGTCATAAGCCCTGGAAAGCATGTCATCTGTGGCCCGACATTGGAGGCGAGGGCACCTGGCATCAGGCCTTAGAGTCCCCTCAGGGGAAACTATGAGGGAAGCATTAGCTGGCTCAATGGCTGGCATACGGTCAAAGCCAAATTTTGCCGCATCCTGCATGGCTGCCAGGGTTTGGCCATCCGATGTAGGATGGAAGAGAGCCTTGGTGTCCCTCCAGCATGCATGCAACTCCCTCAGATATTTTCGGAGGGAGAAACACTAAAGGTGGTGGTTGCAGGAACACGCCTGAAGAAGGCACTAGCAGGTGAAGGGTTCCGGCTGCTGTATATCCAGCTGCAGGCGTGCCAGTGCCACGCGAATGACAGACCCCATGGAGCTGTCTTGTACACCATCTGACGATCTATGAGCTGAAGAATGGGAACCAGGCCTAGAAGCATGTGAGGGCTGCTCTTCACTGTACTCAGAAAAGAGATTGGCTGACGCTGCCAGTGAATCCACCTGCCAGTGAAATCCACCTGTGGTTGAGCCGGCTCCTCAGCCATCCCTGCACCAGAGTGGGAAGTAGAAGCAACTTCATTTGGGCTAGCTCAGCGGTCTGCAGATCCACTCTAGAAGACAGCATGCCGGACTTAGCCCTCTTGGAGGGAGCCCCTGCAGCCTCAGAGGGCCGACATTTAAACTGGGTAGGTTGGGCTGGATTTAACTGCCCTGACAGGGGAAGGTCAACGTCACCCATCAGGTGTTCCACCTCGGCCAGCCTAGCAGCCCTTACTGCACGAGGCATAATGCTGCAGTTCATGCACGGGTCCTCTGAGAGGCCCTCCCTCAAATGCTCGAGGCCAAGACAAGAGGGGCAAAGGTTGTGGTCGTTTTCAGGCTGAAGAGGAGCCATACAGGTCTTACAGCCGGGAGAGTTAAACATAGCCACGACTCTAGTTGATGCTAAAGTCAGTCTGAGCGGGAGCAGTCTGCTGACTGTGAAGAAAACAGGCAGGGAACACTTTATACAATGAGAGGGGAGCGAGAACACTCTTTTCACTAACACAGTTGCTGCAAATATTGGTGTCCCACCAGTTAGCCCGAGCTGGAGCACTCTGCTACTGTGGAAACAGGTCAGAGAACAGTCCGTCAGTGAAAGGGGAGCGAGGACACTCTACTCACTATTGCGGGAGCTGTTAAATTAGCGTGCCCTCCAGTTAGCCTTAGCAAGAGTACTCTGCTAATTGTGAGAGCAGTAATGTTACAATTAGTCAATGAACACAATATCAATAATGTCTTAGGACTAGCGTCCCACCAGGTTAGCCTGAGCGAGGACACTCTGTTAACTGTGAAAGCCGGACGCAACAGTGTCTAACTCTACAGTGAGAGGGGAGCGGGAACACTCTCTTCACTAACACGTTACAATGTCAATCTAGCAAACGCCAAGTGGACACGCTCTCGTTAGCACGCTACTCAATTAGCTTGAGCGAGAGCGCTCTGCCAACCGTTGAGACTAAACAAACAGTAAATCTGATGTAATAGAGAACAATGTAAATCGATCTCACCGATTGATGCTTCACAAATGAAGTTGGTCATATCACACTGGTGATGACCAAAGATAGGAGCGTCCGTCTGAGGGCTAGAGATCTGCAACTCCGACCAGTGGTCACAAGGCTACAAGCGACAAGCTCGAGAAATCTTAATTGAATCTTTGCTTAGGCTGATGCTACCATAGTAGATTGCCTGCGTAAGCGAGAAGATGAAAAAGGACTCATTTCGGGATGACACCGGAATTTATACCCGGCTGGGGTCATCCGAGGTCACACGTGACTTTGTTGATATAAAGACTTGACCTGCGTGTGCATGAGATGGAAGATATTCAGTGTTAAGCACTGCCTCTTGCGGTCAGTAAGGATGAAATAGAACCTATTGATTCAAACTAGAAACCGTCGGATTTGTACAACAAACTCTGATTCAAACCCACTTATTCAAACTATGAACTTTCTGATTTATACCACACATCCTCCGATTCAAACCTGCTGATTCATACAACAGGCCGTTTGATTCCTACAAAAAACCCTCGTATTCATACATAAACTATCTAAATTCAAACCCAATGATTCAGACTATAAAAGCCTTTGTCAAACAAACCCTGTGATTTAAAACCAATTTATTCAAACTATAGACTATCTGAATCAAGCTCCATACCTTCTGAGTCAAACGATAACCCATTGATTTAAACTACAAACATTGTGTTTATATAAAAACCTGTCAATGAAACCTTAAAACCTTCTGGTTTAATCTACCAACCCTCTGATTTAAACTTGAACATTTTAGTTTAAACTTCAAACATCTGATTAAAATGTCAACCCCCTGATTCAAACTACAAAAACTGATATTAAAACTACAAAAACTGATATTAAAACTGCAAACCTTCCAATTAAAACTACAAACTCTCTGATTAAAACTACAAACCTTTTGAGTCAAACTACAAACTTGTGTAGTCAGATCAATCAGAAGACCCACATATGTATGATGATTCCACACAAATATGCACACACAAATATGTATTGTTATATATATAAATGTAAAATATATCCACGATCAGGACGACTGTGTCTCAGAGGTAAAGCGGGTCATCTTTCAATTTAGAAGATCATCTGTTTGATCCCCAGCTCCTCCAGCCCATTGTGATGTATCCTTGTGCAAAACAACCCAAATGGTTTATAAATGTATGTGAATGAATCATCCTGATGGGCAGGTTGCACCTTGCATGGTAGCCCCTTCCTTTACGAATGAGTGTGAATGGGTGAATGACGTGTAGTGTAAAAGTGCTTTCAGTGATCGGAAGACTACAAAGGCGCTATACAGGTACAAGTCCATTTACCATCATTAGCTTACTGATACTCTACCTATTGTAGCTAGCAAAATCCATTAGCCATCTCATTTAGTCAGTACTGTACACACAGCAGGCTGAGGTTGGCTAAGATTGTATCTATGGCAAAGAAAACCTGCCAAATGGTCAATGTGTGCAGTGCGACATTGCAAGCAAATGAAGCAAATGAGTTACTGGTAAAGTTATATTGTCTAACCATGCTAGGATCATATTATGGCTAATGATCCTAGGTTGACTTTTAGCATTAAATAGCTATCTTGTTAGCTAACACTAGTGTTAAATGCCACATCACTAACAAAGCAAGTATTTATTATTCAAACATATTTAGCATGTACACCAAGACATTTATTACTTACATTTTGAGCACCACTGCCAGACGCCATTTTGAGATTGAAATCTGACCTCCAGGCAGCTGCATGTTGATAGTTTAATGTCCATTCTCCTGTTCATAATTTTAGATTGCACGGATGTAATATTATATATTCACATTAAACCATACCTGCAAATCTATGCTTACGCAAATGGCCTAAACGGAAGGAAACATCGGATGGGCTACAGATAATTCCTTGTTGACAAAAATGCATTTGTGAATCTAGCCGTTGCATCTCCAGTTTTAACTGTTTGTATATAAATGTAACAACATCACTATATGTTTCTGATGAAATTTGCAAATACGTTTGCGCCATATATTTGAGTATTTTTATTATTATATTTATTTAAAATAAGAAATATTTTTGTGTGCATCAGAAATATATTGTGAACCTTGTGGATTTTGTTTTACATTAATAAACAATAACTATTTTTGTGTACATTAAAACACATTTTTGTGGAGAGTCATTTGTATAAATATGAATCCTTTAGTTAGCATTCATTCATTTTGAGACTACTCTGACTCCCTACAAACCCTCTGGTTCACACAAAAAAACCTTTCGATTCATATTAAAATAAGAAACTCAATGATTCATATTACAAACCCTTTGATTCAAATAAAAAACTAATGGATTCATACCATAAACATTCCAATCTAAACTACAAACTCTCTGATTCATTCTACAAACTGTCCAATCTATACTACAAACTTTGTAATATAACCTACAAACCTTCTGATTCAATAAGAAAACCTCAGATTCATAGCTGAAACCTCCCAATCTAAACTAGAAAACCTTCAGATTCAAACTGCAAACCCTATGATTCAAACTACAAACCTTTTGATTCAAATAAGGCACTCTGATTTATACTATAAACCGTCCAATCTAACCAACAGACTTTCTGATTTAAACAACAAACCCTCTGATTCATACTGCAAACCCTTTTGATTTAAATACGAAACTCAATAATTTGTACTAAAAACCTTCCAATCTAATCTACAAACCTGATTTAAACTACAAACCCTATGGTTCAGACTTAAATCTCCCTGATTCAAAATACAAACCCTCTGATACAAATGACAAACCCAATATTTAATTCTATAAAGCAACTGAATCAAACCAAAAACCTTTTGATTCAAATTGCAAATCCACTTGGTTCTCTTATTCTCTCATGTTGAATTTGGACTGTTCTCTGTGTGGTAGGTAGAAAATTTCTTCTGCATGGGCTCTCCCCTGGCTGTTTTCTTGGCGTTGCGAGGATCCGGCCTGGAAACGATGGTGTGCAGGGCCATATCCTTCCCACATCTATCTGCAAACGCCTCTTCAACATATTCCATCCCACAGACCCTGTGGTGAGCTACATTACCCACAACTGAGTGTGTCACTATCCTGCCTAGATGGCAGTCATCATCAACATTTATGATGTTTAGGGATGAGTAATGGCTAACAAACAGAAACTAAACCTTTTAATGGATGCCAAGTAAGTTTGTGGTAATGAAAACTAAGAACAAACTGGAAATTACATATAAAATATATCAAATAAATGCTTTAAAATACTTAAAGCCCTCATCTGCTAAAAGCATCTGTTTTTGTTTGTTTGTTTCAGGCATACAGATTGGAGCCTCTTATCTTAAAGCACTACAGTAACATTGCACCTGTTCAAATCCACTGGTAAGACAAGTGACAAGTAATATGACTATAATTCTGGTTATTTTTAAATCTCCTGTAAAATTATTTAAAAAGTGGATGACTAATGAAATGATAATACACTTTTTTTCTCTCTCTATTTTGTTAAACTGTTAATAGTGAAATAATTTTGTTGCTCTAAAAAATGTACAATAGGAGCCAAAGTATAAAACGTATCATGTTACAGTCTTTATGTTATGATATAACCCAACTGTGATTGAAGCTACAGTCTGCCTAGTTTAATTAAAGTACAGCTGAGGACTACATGTTTCCGTGACTGAGATTAATGTGGATGTGATGTGCAGGTACAACACCACCAGCCCAACACCGTACGATCAGATCCGGCTCACACTGCTCAACCCCCCGAAGGAGACCGCATCTGTCTCGGACTCAGAGAGCCTCCCCAGCCCCTGCACCTCCCCACCCCAGGCCAGACGCCACTATGGAGAGTCCATCACCAGCCTTGGTAAAGCCAGCATCATGGGTAAGCACATATCAAAGTAAAAAAAACAGTAAAAAATACCTGTGATGGCTGTGAACCCAACTGAAAATTAGCCCTTTCAGTCATTACGGCAGTATACTCAGCGTGTACCTGAGCTGAGAGAAACTGGAGCTGCTTGCACTACTAATATTGTAGCGAGGTTGGCAGTAAGCAGGCTCTAAACAAATCAACAGAAGCAATTATGCTTACATCATGCTGTGTCCTGGACAGGACAACACTTTTTTCCATGCATCGGATGTAGTTTTGAGAATAAAGGTACATTATTGGCCAATGTAAGCTGGTGAAAGACATTTTTAATTAGATGTGGAATGATTCTTTTTACTACTAAATATTTCCTTTTTATTAAGCTTGAAGTTATGAGAACTATTCTGTCATTCATTTTTAACCTACTTATCCAGTAGATAGCAACATGGCTAACAAATAAGTAGGTTATCCTCTGGAGTGGAAGCCAATCTATTACAATCTTGTAATCATTAATATACTGTACAGCATTAACAAACAAAGAAACTTGCAAGTTTCCCCAATAATTATTTGGAGATAAATCTGTGATTTTAGGAAGCTATAACTCTGGATCAGTGGTGGGCCAGGTCATTTTGATGGCGCTTAAGCCCCGAATGTTTTGAGTGTAGCCCCAAATATAATTTTAAATGTAAGCCTGTGAATATCAATAAAAATGTTATATGTGTGAATGCTTGATAGTGTTAGTGTAACTGTAGACGCAGGTCTCTAAACAAATCATGTGTGTTTTGGTGTGTCTGACGGTCATTAGCTCTCAGTGACCCACAGCTGGAAGAAGAGGCAAAAACAAACAGAAATCGTATGTAATATGATTTTAAAGGTAGTATGCTACCATTTTCTTCATCGTGATTGTAAGTGCCATATGATTTCTTTTACAAACTTGGACTCTAAACATTATTTTACATTGCGGGTTGGCTCCAAAATGAAACGATTCATTTTACTATTTGTGATAGAACTAAAACTAAAACTAAAAGTCCTGCATTTAAAAAATACCATCAAAATATATTGTAAGAACCAAAAGTAAATGTACTCATTATTTGGAATAGTATAAATGATGTTATTGTATTATATTATCGAAACATTAATGTTTTCATCACTTTAATGTTGCAGCTGTTAACGTGGAGCTCACTATATTCACCTTATATATTTCTGGGTATAATAACACATTATAATTTATTAGTTGATTATGTTCTGTGTTATTTATCTGACTCTGTAAAGTAACTAAAGCTGTCAGATAAATGTAGTACTTTAAAAAGTACATTCCCCCTGAGACGTAGAAGTAAGATCTAGCATCATCTAGCTTAAAATGTTCAACATTGTTCTTAAGTAGAGTAAAAGCGTAAGAGTAAAAATACTTAACTATATTCCACAACTTTTAACATAAATATAAATAATAACAGTTTTTCCCACTTTGTTTAAATAAATGTGATAATTCAGTTTCTACTCAAAAGCATACTCATGCTCAGAACTACCATAATTACATTAAATTACATCAAAATTCATAATTAATCTGGAAACTAACCAACATTTTCTGGACTAAGCCCTGGTCCTGGCTAAACCCTGAATGCCTTCAAATCCAGGAAAAGCCCCTGCTCTGGATGAAGTTAAAATTCAATCAATATTTTTATAAAACATTGTAATTAGGGTCCGAGCACCGACATCGTCGGGCCGCGAAGGCCCTTTTGAAACTGTAATGTTTTTTCTTATTAGGGCCCGAGCACGGACGTAGTCAGAGCGTTGGACCTATTGTTCTTCAAATGTATTTGGCGTCTTTCAACAGGGAAAAGAGGTGCTTGGGATAAACGTACACAAATTTTGCAAATCAATCTGACTTGGTGAAAATAGCAAGATCTTTGGGGTGTCGTGCTGAGGTCGGAGCAATTGGCTCGATAGCGCCCCCTTATGACTATCCCCAATGCTGCATTTCACCTAGCTGTGTGAAATTTGGAAGGTATATGTAACATGATGGGACGTACAAAAAATCCAGTTAGACGTCGGCCATTTTGAATTTTATGACGTTCTTTGACCATTTCAAGGTGACGTACTTTAACAAACTCCTCCTAGAGGAGCCCCGATTTAGGAACCCGATTTACTTCAAATTCGGTCAGTATGATCTTAAGAAATTTGCAGTCAAAAGTTATCGAACTATGTATCCGTGGCGTCGCTTTTAAAAAACACCATTCGCCATGATACAGGAAGTTGTTATAACTCGGCCGTACATGGTCTAATATGCTCAACATTTTTCATGTATCTTTATGTCAATTTAGAATCATAGTAATAGCACCACCTAGTGGCAACAGGAAGTTACATGTTGTGTACTCTTACATCCTCCTCGTCACAAATTAATCAGATCCCTCTCAAATTTTGTCAGAAAAGCCTTAAGACTTGATAATGCTTCATTGTGAAGATTGTAAGAATTCATTGAAGGGTGGCAACATGGCGGCTCGGCAAATTTCGATCCGTGAACGAATAAACTGATATAACTCGACTTCACAAGGTCAGATCTTTTCCAAATTTCACATGTTTGATGAGACTCCGGGCCTGAAGACAAATAAAGTCCAATTTTGAATGATAGTCATAGCGCCATCTTCTGGTAACAGGAAGTTACTGATGCTATACTTTGGCTTGCCACAATTAGTAGATAAACCAGATCCACCTCAAATTTGTTCCACACAAATGTAAGAAGTTCATAATGCCAGCCCACAAAGCATTTAATGTTTCGTGAAACGCTGTTGCCGTGGCGACGCATTCTTCGCAGTGAAAAACGAGTCAACTCGATAGCGGCCCCTGCGAAATTTTGACGAAGCAGCCCCCGCAGTACGTTTCACCTAGATGTATGAAATTTGGTAGGCACGTGTAGTTCATGTAGACTTAAAATAAAGTATCTTGGAGCCATGCTCTAAACCCAACCGGAAGTTGGCCATTTTTTATTTTGTATGAAATTATTTTGTATTTTTTGCCATTTCCAGGCGCTAAACTTTAACAAACTCCTCCTAGGGAATTCATCAGATCCACTTCAAATCTGGTCAGTACAATCTTAAGACCTTAGTGATTAAAAGTTATCAAAAGTTTGTTGTTTCGTAGAACGCTGTTACTGTGGCGACGCATTGTTCGCCATGAAAACGAAGGTGTTTTTAAAGGTGTAAAAATGCTTCAAACATAACCACACCTGGCACACACATTAAAAGTCCAAAATGTAGTTGCCTGATATGATTTTAATGCATCAGAGTGGCAAGTTGACTCGACAGCGCCCCCTACAAAATTTAATTCATCCAATAGGGCCGCTACAGTAATTTGGTTATTTTCTGTATTTTTAGGCATTTTTCATCGTTTTCAGGCACATAACGAACTAGAGAATTTATGCAATCGACTTCAAATTTGGCCAGGATGATCTTAAGACCTTTGAAGATGAAAAGTTATTAAAAGCTTTACTTTTGATCGAACGGCCTAGCTGTAGCAGAGCACTGTTCAGGGAGCACTCCTTGGAACCTTTTTCGACTCTGTGCTGGCATCAGCCATCTTCTATGGAGTGGTCTGCTGGAGCAACAGCATTGTGACAGCAGACAGGAAGAGACTTAACAAACTGGTTAAGAAGGCCAGCTGTGTCCTGGGGTGTCCACTAGATACAGTGGAAGTGGTGAGAGACAGGAGGGTGATGGCTAAGCTATCATCCCTGATGGACAACATCTCCCCCCCATGCAGGACACTCTGACAGCTCTGTGCAGCTCCTCCAGCCACCGGTTGCTCCACCTCCGGTGTGAAGGAGAGGTACTACAGGTCCTTCCTTCCTGCTGCTGTCAGGCTGCACAACCATCTCTGCTCCCAGTAGACCACACATCACTAAAAAACATCTATATAAATCTGTGCAATATAACAATATGTACAATCCACTGTACAATACTACAATTATTTGTCTGTATATATAATATTTTAGTTATTTTGGATCTACTTCTTTTTTTACTCTTTTTATATTCTTTATTGTGTTAATACTTGTTTTTTACTATGTCTGTAGTTTCCAGTATCCTCTATGCTGCTGTAATCCTGCAAATTTCCCCACTGCGGGACTAATAAAGGATTATCTTATTTTATCATATGTCACAACGGCATCCGATTTACATGACGTTCAAATAATGTGGTCTACAGTTGTTATAGAACAACATAATGCATTTTCTGTGTTCATTTTCGCTACATCGTGGACACAGGAAGTGTTTGAATTTTTGCTGAACATAATTTCCAGCGTCACGCACTCCACACAAGAAAAATACATCAAACTATTGGACGTGGTGTCCAATTGTCGCAGGCTTTTGTGGCCTCTTGAGCCCCAGTCCCACCGGTATCCCGACATGTGCGTAGTGCAAGGGCCCGATCATCACTGCTTGCAGCTTTAATTATTATTATTCTACAGCCAAATTAATTGCCTTTTTTAGGGCTTTATCATGCTCAAAGTCTCACCAAATTTGACATGCATATCAGGACTGGTGAAAATTTTGATATTTTATGGGTCCCAGGCTCAGGCATGAAAAAATTGCTCGCTAGCGCCCCTAGAAGTTTGAAAAGCAAGTCCCCTCAGCCCCAATGTCCGATTGACTTGAAATTTTACACACACATGCAACTCAATGAGCTCTACAAAAAATTATCTTGGAACCCTAAGCTCCCCCTACCGAAATTTCTGCCATTTAGAATTTTTTGAAAAACACAATTTTTCGAATGTAAACGCTCAGTCCGATTGCCACCAAACTTTACATGGATCCTTAACTGATCAATCTCATCAAAAGGTATCAAAAGTTTGTTGATATCTCATTGCATTTAGAAGATATGGACCAATTAACTTTATAGGGGCGTGGCTTCCTACATCAATACACATAACATAAATACTGTTTGACCTATAACCACGGAATCTGCAGCATATGTCCACACAGCATCCTGTTACATACCCTGACATTTTCATTCCATATCACCACTAGGGGACGATACAGTAAATGGTCAATTTTCTGCATTTTAAGGCATTTTTCGTCCTTTTCAGGCGTTGTACTTTAATGATCTTAAGACCTTTATGATCAAGTAATCAAAATGGTGAGTTTTGATCCAAGGACCTTGACGTGGCGTTGCAACAATTTTGTGGCAACTTCGGTCTCCATGAAAAAGGAAGTTGTTGTAACTCCAAGGTACATTGTCCAATCTGGCCAAAATCTCTTATGCATGATGCTGGTTCAGGTCTGAACACATTACCATGTGAAAAAATGCAAACCTAGCACAACCTACTGGCAAAAGGAAATTACAAGTTTTATACTTTGATGTATTGCTCTTAGCCAGTGAACCAGCTCGACTTCAAATCTGGTAAGGAAAGCCTTAAGAACTTATTGATGCATCTTCCTGAATGTTGTTAGTTTTTGTTGAACACTGTTGCCCTGGCACCACTTTGTTCGCCATGAAAAAGGAAGTTGATTTTTCTGTGGCTTGGGATGCTGAAAAACTCATGGACCATATTGATTTTTGTGTGAATTTTCACCACTTTTTTCGGCCATTTACAGGCGCTATACTTTAACAAACTCCTCCAAGGAAATTCATCAGATCCACTTCAAATTTGGTCAGTACAATCTAAAGACCTTTGTGATTAAAAGTTATCAAAATCTTTTCGTTTAATGGAATGGCGTAGCCGTGGCGGGGCGGCCATTTTAGGTGATTCTCCATTAAACTAGCTGATGTAACTCCACTGGACTTGCTTGAATCTGCCCCGAACTTTACATGCTTGATATAAGGTATGGTCTGAGGATGTCAACAAGCCTATTTTCACTTACTGTCAAAGCGCCACCTTCTGCCGAAAGGAAAACAGCATTTTGTGACCAACTGCATCTGATATACATGACATTAACATGATGTGGTCTACACTTGATATAGAACAGTATTATGCTTGTTTGTGTGTGTTATCTAGCACCACGTAGTGAATACAGGTAGTGTTGGAATATATGCAATAAGTGATTTCCAGCGTCACACAGCCCAGGCTGGAAAAAAAACCTATAACACGTGGTTGTGTTGTCCGATGGTAGCAGACATTCGCGGCCCCGTCGGGGCATATAAAATATGTACTCATGGCTGACCATCGGACCAACACAGAAACAAACACACAGAGTTAGTTGAGACACCTACTAAGTGTGTGGACATTACGCTAAATGTGTGCTGAGTGGAGTATTTTCAGGAACAAAAATATACCACGTCACTGCTCAACATGGTTACTATAACTCCTACAACAACAAAAGGAGACGTTTACTGAGATTATTTGACATCAAGAGAAGAGCTTCAAATGTTTTATTCAAATTATATTGGATTCTACGAACAAACGAATGGACGACATATTAAAGGACTTGCAAGACCTCAAAACGGAAAGGAATTAACATCTTTACCAATAAGGACTTTACTGAGGCTCTCATGCCAGCCATGAGGGCAGCATGCGAGAAAGGGGAAATTGCCTATCTCCAGCATGACAGACTGATAACACATCCTCCCACAAGACAACGACGCAGTGAGAAAACAACCAATCTTGTGGGTGTGTCGGGTCATTAAGCCCTACTCTTACCATCTAATTTATCATTGCTTGGTGTTATTTTATTATGTGCTCAAAAACTTTCAACCTCCCAGGCAAAGGCCTGCTGATAGCTCATGTGAACATTTGTAGCTTAAGAAATGAGATGTATGAATTAAACTGTGTGATGCAGCCAAATAATATCCATATACTTGCAATATCTGAGACAAATCTTGATCCCTCATTTGAGAATACAGAATTAGCGGTTGATGGATACACACTGTTCAGGAGAGACTGGAATAGATATGGGGGAGGCGACCTGTCCGTTAAAGAAAAAGCTGTAGCCGGTTCTTGTAACCTAACACAAACTATTACATTAGCAACAAGAACCAGCACAAATAAGAATGGACTAAGATCATCAAAACTTATTGATCCCTTCTTGCTCTAAAGCAGTATCAGTGGCTCTTGGTTTCAGTGATCATAATTTAATAGCATTTAAAAGGAAAACTAAAGTCCCTAAAGCATCCAGTAGGATTATACACAAAAGGTCATACAAGTTCTTCCAGAAAGAATATTTTATGGAGGATGTGGAAAAGCGGAGATCAGCTCCAGCACCCCTGCGACCCTTAACTGGATAAGCAGGTTACGGAAAATGAATGAATGAATGAATGCGGAAAACACCAAATGGTCTACAGTGTGTAATGAAGAGGACCCGGATTTGGCATTAAGTATATTTATGAGATTAATTATGCAAATTGCTCATAAAACACCTTTGGAAAAAAACAACTCTGAGAGCAAGATGCGCCCCTTGGATCAGTAGAGATTTCCGTGACTTCCGTAACATTATGACTTCATAGAATTACGGAAATGAAGGAGAGAATTCATTCGAGCCGTTTCAGGCATCAGGAGCAGTGTTTCTGAGGGGAGGGTAACTCCTTTTAGGCGTGGACTTCAGGTTTTACACTCTACGGAACTTTTACATGTAAAAAAAGATATATTACACACTAAAGAAGAGGGAAAAAGTGGAAAAGCATAATAGGGCCACTTTAAGAAATCAGGTAACTAAATTGAACAGAAGTAAAAAGAAGGAAGTAAAATTAATGACTTTAAAGAATGATGGAAAAAAACTATGGAAAATCTTAAATAAAATAATGGGTAGGTCGTCTCATCAAGCGAACCCAAATTAATTAGCCAATGGTACTTTCTTAACCAAACCAGTCGAGATTGCAAATTATTTCAATAACTATTTCATCAGCAAGGTTGATAATCTCAGAAAGATCTTGAAACAGTCTGATGGCTCCTCCCTATGCACACTAATTGACAAAAGTATAATGAAGGATAAAAACTGCCATTTTGATTTTGTGCAGGTTGATACCCCTGACATTGAGAGAGAATGTTGTCGTCTCTGACAATTGAGAAACCAGCTGGTATAGACTATCTAGATGGTAAACTGTTACGATTTGTCTCTGATCACGTATCTATTCCAATTTGTCACATATTCAATAAATGCTTAATGTACGGTTTATGCCCAAAGGTCTGGAAAGTGGCGAAGGTGATTCCAATACCAAAGGACAATAAATTAACCTTCACATGTACAAACAGCCATCCGATTAGTATAGTTCCTATCTTGAGCAAATTCTTAGAGAAAATTGTTTTTAAAAAGATCCAAGATTATTTTATTAGGAATAAACTGATCACTAGTTCACAACATGCATACAGTCACTCTACAGCCACTGCCCTTGCGCAACTAACTAACTGATGGCTGGCTGAAACAGATGGATAACAAGAAAATAGTAGGCACAATCTTGCTTGACTTCAGTGCAGCATTTGATGTAATAGACCATGATACTATGCTAAACTAAAGAAATAGATTCAGCAGTACGGTAATCTCTTGGATGGTCAGTTATCTTTCTGAGAGATCGCAGAGAGTCTTTTATAATGGAAGCTTATCAGACTGTAAATACATCAGCTGTGGGGTTCCACAAGGAAGTTGCTTGGGCCCTTTACTCTTCTCTATTTTCACAAATGATCTTCCTCTAGCTATTGAGAATGCCAACATGGTAATGTATGCTGATGACCTAGAAAGAGTGTCTAATTAGGTGAAAGTGAACAAATTAGCCCTGAACATTTACAAAACTTTTAATAATGCAGAATATATACATACAAATACTGTAATTAATGATTTTGATTATTTTAGATTAAATACCAAGCAGTATATAAAGTGTAGCATTATCGCTTGTAACAGACTTAATTAATATAAATTAATGAATATCAAAATATCTAACAGTTATTAACTCAATTATGAATCATAAACCCCTGAATTGGTATAAAAAGACTGATGGTCCACAGATTCAGCCATAAAACACAATTAGGTTAAGTGACAGAATTTAACATTGGATACAAATTTTGGATGCCACTGTATTTTGGAAAAATAGGGAAAACTTCAAAATTTGCCGTTAATGTCTTAATCTCAGGGTTGCTACGGAGTTATTTACATGGTGTACAGTAACCTATTATTTCATATGTACACAAATTTAAATGAAAGTTAAATGAATCAACAATAAAATTCACAAAATAAATGGAATGAATAAAGAATATGATGATGAGTACAGTGAATAACGATGATCCCCATATAATTAAAAATAATTACATGTGACCAGGTAGAATCAGTGACTCAAACAATTGTTAAATGATTATCAATTAAATTTGTTGTTTCATTGAATTTTGTTCAAAAGATTTATGTACCATTCAGCAGTTGAGAGTTTAACCAGGGAAGATTGTTAAGCCATTTCTTACTAGTTCTAATTCAAGGGATGATCCTACTTTAGGTCTAAAGCATATTTATCTGTTTATTAATTTCTCTATCTTAGTTTAACCTATTTACCAACATTACTTTATTAACTGACTTCAACTTTATTCAGCCTTGAAACTTGAATCTAACTCATTCACATCTGGAAATGGATTGTATCACCTGACGGTTCTGATGGAAAGATGGGAGGTTAAGATGGATGAAGTGGCTGCAGTCTTGTTCTCCATCTCTGGCAGTTTCTCCGGCTTTCTCCGGCTTTCTCTGGTATCTTCGAACCTGGCGGTTTTCTTTGTAGAGGTTTGGCTTGAACCGTTTGTCTATGTCTCCATCTCTCTCAGCGGGATGCTGAAGCAACTTATCACCCCCATTTGTAGCTGCAGGGGTCATTACTCATGTAAAATGGCGCCGCGCGAGTGGCTGCCTCTTACAGCAGCTCCTGCTCACCTGTGAGCTTTTTCCTTTAAATTGTGTTTTTTTTGTTACTTTCTGTTACTTTTTTTTTACTTATTTAATTTTATAAACATTTTTGCACTATGGCAGTGAAACTCGTAGACTTTCACGTGGTCTACCTGCAGTTTTCTGCACTTTCCACCTCCGTGCCCGGAGGCTCAGCCCGCAGCCATGGCCCCCTTTGTTTACAGCAGGGGTCAGCTGTTAGCACTCCGGGACACTGCGCCGCTGCTGCCGGAGGAGAGACCCGAGGTTCCCCGTGAGCTGAGGAGGAGGAGACGGGGATGCCGTGCTGGGGCAGAACGTCGCGCCAGGAGCAGACGTTTCAAACCCGTCCTCCCCTCCATCATCATGGGAAACGTACGGTCTCTCCCCAACAAGATGGACGAGCTCTCAGCACTGACTCGCCATCAGAGGGAATACCGGGAGTGTAGCGTCATGGTGTTCACAGAGACATGGCTGACGGAGCTGACTCCGGACACCAACACTGCTCTGGACGGGTTCCGCATCATCCGGGCAGACAGGACAGCGGAGAGCGGTAAGAGGAAGGGAGGAGGTCTGGCAGTGTTTGTGAATGATAGATGGTGTAACTCTGGGCACATCACTGTTAAGGAGCAGACCTGTACAGCGGACATTGAGCTGTTGGCCGTTAGCATGAGGCCGGTATATTTACCGAGGGAATTCTCGCACGTTATCATGATAGCTGCGTATATTCCCCCCTCTGCTAACGGAGAAGCGGCCTGTGACGTCATACACTCGGCGACAAGCAGGCTGCTGACACAACATCCCAATGCCCTCCTCCTCCTCTCTGGTGACTTTAACCATGCCCCTCCGTCCTCCACTCTGCCCACCTTCACCCAGTACATCACCTGCCCCACCAGAGACAACAGAACCCTGGACCTGCTGTATGCCAACACCAAGGAGGCATACAGCTCATCTCCCCTCCCTCCCCTGGGAAGATCTGACCACAACCTGGTGCACCTCCGGCCTGTGTACAAACCTCTTGTGCACAGGCAGCCAGCTGTGACCCGCACAGTCAAAAGATGGTCCGATGAAGCCGAGGAGGCTCTTAAGGACTGTTTCGACTCGACTGTGTGGGAAGTGTTCAGTGATGCCCATGGGGAGGACATCGAGGGTCTCACAGACACCATAACGGACTACATAAACTTTTGTGTGGAGAACACTGTACCCACCAGGACTGTACGGTGTTTTTCCAACAGCAAACCCTGGATCAATCCGGATATAAAGACCCTCCTCAAGGAGAAGAAGAGGGTCTTTAGATCAGGAAACAAGGAGGAGCTGAGGACTGTGCAGAGGGAGCTGAGGAGGAAGATAAGGGAGGGGAAAAATATCTACAGGACGAGGATGGAGGATCAGCTGCAGCAGAACAACATCAGCGGAGTCTGGAAGAGCCTCAAGGCCATGTCTGGCCACAAGGGGCCCAACCAACAACCTGTGGGGGACCAACAGTGGGTGAATGATCTGAACTCATTCTTTAACAGATTTGATCAGCCACCCACCCCTCCCCCCACCCAGACCTCCCTGCCGCTGCAGCCCCCATCGTCTGCACCCCCTGTGGATTACCCCCCTCTTCTTCCTTCTCCTCCACCCCCTTTTCCACAACACTCGGCTCCCCTCCACACTCCTCAAACACTGCACACCTCCAACACCCCACCCCCACTCCAACAACCTACAGCACACAGCCCCCATCCCCCAACTTGTCCCTCTCTATCAACCAGGTGAGAAAAGAACTGAGGAGAATAAAGGTGAGAAAAGCCACGGGTCCGGACGGCATCAGCTCAAGGCTCCTCAGATCCTGCGCAGACCAGCTGTGCAGGATTGTGGAGCACATCTTCAACTTGAGCTTGAAGCTGGGGAGGGTACCACAGCTATGGAAGACGTCCTGCGTGGTACCAGTCCCAAAGACCCCGGGGGCCAAGGACTTCAGCAGCTTCAGGCCGGTGGCTTTAACATCCCACCTGATGAAGACCCTGGAGCGGCTGGTCCTTGTGCACCTCCGCCCCCTGGTGATCTCATCTTTGGACCCTCTTCAGTTCGCCTATCAACCTGGCATCGGGGTGGATGACGCTGTCATCTACCTGCTACAAAGATGCCTTTCTCACCTGGAAAAGGCTGGAAGCACTGTGAGAGTCATGTTCTTCGACTTCTCCAGTGCCTTCAACACCATCCAGCCTTTGCTTCTGAGGGACAAGCTGGAGCAGACCGGGGTGGACCACCACCTCACTGCATGGATACTGGACTACCTCACCAACCGTCCACAGTATGTGAGGATAGGGGAGTGTGAGTCAGATCGGGTGTCCTGCAGCACGGGGGCCCCACAAGGAACCGTTCTGGCTCCATTCCTCTTCTCCATATACACTTCAGACTTCACATACAACTCTGCTACCTGCCACCTGCAAAAGTTCTCTGACGACTCTGCAATCGTCGGCCTCATCCCCGCCGGCGATGAGAGGGAATACAGAGAACTGAACCAGGACTTCATAGGATGGTGCCGGCGGAACTGCCTCCAGATCAACTCTGGTAAAACCAAAGAGCTGGTGGTGGACTTCCGCCGGGAAAACACTGTCCTCCGGAACCAGTGAACATCCAGGGACAGGACATTGAGATTGTGCAATCCTGGTACCTGGGTGTTCACTTGAACAATAAACTGGACTGGACTAATCATTCAAATGCACTATACAAAAAGGGTCAGAGCAGACTGTATCTGCTGAGGAGACTGAGGTCCTTTGGAGTGCAGGGAGCACTCCTGAGGACTTTTTTCAACTCCGTGGTGGCATCAGCCATCTTTTATGGAGTGGTCTGCTGGAGCAGCAGCATCTCAGCAGCAGACAAGAAGAGACTGAACAAGCTTGTCAGGAAGGCCAGCAGTGTGCTGGGGTGTCCATTGGATACGGTGGAGGTGGTGGGAGACAGGAGGGTGATGGCCAAGCTGTCATCCCTGATGAACAACACCTCCCACCCCATGCAGGACGCCCTGGCAGCTCTGTGCAGCTCCTTCAGCCACCGGCTGCTTCACCCCCGGTGTGTGAAGGAGAGGTACCGCAGGTCCTTCCTTCCTGCTGCTGTCAGGCTGCACAACCAGCTCTGCTCCCAGCAGACCACATGACAATAAAAACACTGTGCAATAATGGTTAATATAGTTTTTTTTCTGTCTGTAAATATTATATTTCAGTTGTTGTGTTTTTCTACTGTTTTGTTGCTTATTTATAATACTTGTTTTTTATTTTATTTTTATTTTTTATTTTCATTTTTATTTTTATCTTGTCTTCTTTACTATGTCTCTTGTGTGCACTTTAACTCTATGCTGCTGTAAGCCTGCAAATTTCCCGCTGCGGGACTAATAAAGGATTATCTTATCTTATCTTATCTTATCTTATTATGGCATGTTGGCCAGTTTCTCTTTCTCTTAATAGTTGATGGAACAAATTCAAGGATTCAAGGATCATTTATTGGCATATGTAACACAGGGATGCACAACAAAATTCAGTTATAGCCCATTATTTAAACAACAAACACGTGACAAACAACACAAAACAAAAACAGTTTTTGCACAGAATTTGCATCATAAGGAATATAAACAACAGCAACAAAATGTTGCGCTTATGTAGGTTCTTGCTTCTCAGCAAGAGAATCAGTGGGTCTTCAAGCCTTCACACCGCTAGAACTGCCCACTCCCCCTACCTCTCTTGGCCTTTTGGATGGTGGGGGTAGGATTGTGGAGATCACCCTTCAGCGCCAAACTCCAAAGTCAAAGAGACTTCTTCTGACTTGATCTTGGAATGATCTTCTGAGAAAGGGATGCGGCGTTTGCCCAAACCAGCAAACCACTCCCACCTGTACTTTCTTTTTCTTTCATTAAACTTTTTTTTTTACATAATCAATACAAGTTAACTTAAATAGCCTTTTTAACTCTTCTGTCTTTTAAAGCTGGGCTTTCTCAGCTGCCAAATGGTACCAAACAGTTCGATATAAATCCCTGAATAAAAGCTAATCAGTTCAATTTCAATGAATTAAACAATTTACCACAGATCATAGAGCACTCTAACCTTGAGTGTTCGTCTTGCCACCCAAGGTGGCCTCTTCGATCCCTGGCCTCTATAGTTCACATGCCGAGGTGTCATTGAGCAAGACACTGAACACTGAGTTGCTCCCGGGTGCTTCTTATCTTTCGGTCGTCATTCACTGCATGTTATTTTTTTAATAACTTAATACCATACTCTAGTTAATCCTTACTAACTAAATATAGTGTGTCTTAATACATTAAATGAACAGTGTGTAACATTATGGGGAATAATTGGCAGCATTTGAATATAATATTCAGTACAATATTTTAATCAGTGTATAATCACCTGAAACTAATGTGATTTTGTTACCCTAGAAAAAGCTGTGTATAGCTAGATAGGGAGCGGGTCGTCTTCCACTGAGTCCAACATGTTGCACCACCATATTTATACAGTAGTCCAGAACTGATAAACTTAACACTGGCTCTAAAGAGAGCCTTTAGCATTTTACGTAATCTGTAAGTGGGGAAGCGTTCTGAAATGCGGCAATAAACAGGCCCCAGTGCTAAATTACTGGAGTATTGATAAGCCCAGAAGTCACTGTTGTTTTTATTAAGACTTTTTATTGTTTTATCGTCACGCTGCAAAATGCATTTATTCTGCTCTCTCTGTTGGGCTGAGCTACTCCAACTACACACACATCAATAATAGATCAATAATGAACTGGACTGGACACATAACACTGACGCCCTCTACAGGAAAGGACAGAGCAGGCTGTTCTTCCTGAGGAGGCTGAGGTCGTTCAGTGTGTGCAATAAACTGCTCAAGGCATTCTACCAGTCTGTGGTAGCCAGCGCCCTCTTCTTTGCTGTGGTGTGCTGGGGTGGTGGCATCAGGACTGGAGATGCCAACAAACTAAATAAGCTGGTGAGGAAAGCCAGCTCTGTGGTTGGTCTGGAGCTGGACAGTCTGGAGTCGGTGGGTGAGAGGAGGATGAAGGTCAAACTCAGAGCCATTCTGGACAATCCCTCTCGCCCTCTCCATAAGGAACTGTGGCAGCTTAAGATAACAGCTTTCCTGGTTAACATAGTTTATAACCCAAACAACATACTACATCCTCTGTACATGGACCCTTACATCAGAAAAGGAAAAACTCCCCAAAATAGCCTTTAACATGGAGAAAAAGGACGAAACAGAGGAGGGATCCCTCTCTCAGGATGAACAGATGTGCAATAGATGTCTTGTGTACAGAATGAACAATATAATAAAATACAACACAGTCAGTCCGTATTACAAAAATGTATACATATAATGTGAGTAGTTATAGCAGTAGTAGCATTAATAATAGCTGAATAATAATAGAAAAGTATGTGTACTAATAATAACAGCAGAAGTGGATATATTTTCAATTCAATTCAGTTTATTTTGTATAGCCCAAAATCACAAATTACAAATTTGCCTCAGAGGGCTTTACAATCTGTACACATGCGACATCCTCTGTCCCGGAACCCTCACATCGGCACAAGAAAAACCTTCAACAGGGAGAAAAATATCAGAATAATAACGATAGTAAAAGCAGTAATAGTTGCAGTCATAGAAATGTTACTAATAATAATAAAAGTAGTAGCTTGGGACATCACAAACTATTTAGCAGCAAATCGGCTAATTCGTCTATTCAGCTATCAGAGGGCTCAGTAGATTTATGACAACACAGCTTGAAACCCACTGCAGGGCCTAGTGATAGGTCAAACATTTAACAATTCAACACAAATACTGGGCTTCCATAGGAATGCTCAACCAACTTTTGACACATTTTACTCTACTTGTGACTGAAATGAATGAAGTATATGAAGCACGAATCTTATTGCCCCTCAGGTGCTGCCAGTCTTGGAAAGGGAATCGGAGGAATCCTGTTTTCCCGCTTTTCCCGTTCTAGTGGCCAGGTGGGAGGAGTTGAGGAGGAGCCATCAGATTCTGAGGGCGGGGCCACTGAAGTTGAAAATGTTACATCAGGAGAGGAAGGAGTAACAGTGGCAGAGAGCGAAGAAAAGGACAAAGAACTAGAGGAGGGGAGGACAGAGGTGGAGCCTGCCATGTCCCAGTCCACCTCAGCTGTCATGGACAACACCTCGTGTAAGTACTGTACCTTTGGTCCAAAACTTAAATGCATTACCATTACCATTAGACCATTGTTGTCTGGCTCAAAGTTACTGGATGGTTTGATCAAAGATAATATCAAGGTTGTGGATGTGTTTGTAATTAACAGTCGTAATCAAACAGCTATCAATGGAGAATTTGTGACAGGATTTGTTAAGTGATTTGAGGCTTGATTAGGATTTCAGATTTGTTGCTGTTGAGTTTTAGTCCCGGAACCCGGAGCAGGAAAAACTCCTAAACCCTAAAAAAAAAACCTTTAACAGGGAGAAAAAAGGAAGAAACCTATGGGAGAGCGGCAGAGGAGGGATCATTTTCCCAGTATTCATCCAGGCTTTCTGGTTGGGGAATGATGAATGGGTCCATTAAGTTACTTAATTTTTTCATTTGTCTGCTGACCTGCTTGACCTCATATAATTCCTGTAGTGTATTTTTTGAATTTTCATTGGGATGAATATATAAAGCAGCAACAAAAACACAGGTGAATTCTTTGGGCTGATAATATGGCTGGCATCTTAGTATAAAAATTCAACATCAGGGAAACATTGTCCATCGATTTTGACTATGTTCAAGCGCCAAGCATCCTTAATGTAAACACACAGTCCATCTTCTTAATAGTGTCTTGAGTTCTGTCGGCGCAGTAAACAGTCAGCCCTTCAAGTGCAATAGCTTGATCCGGGATGTTATGATGAGTCATGTTATGATTGATCCGGGATGTAAATATGTTTCCAGAGTCACTGATTTCCTGTTGCTGGATTAGCCTGATACTTATTTCATCCATTTTATTTTCCAACCACCTGTCATTAGCTAGGATCAGGCTGGTTAGTGGATCACCTTAGGTCCAAGCTGTTTAGTCCTTATCCCGGCTCTCTTCCCCCTCTTTCTGGGTCGATCACAATGCTTCCGATTGCGTATTTTTATGCCAATCTGTCTGAGTGGTCTGAAGATTTGGTCTGCAGTGATCATCTCAAGAGCAGTTAATCTAATCCTCGTACTTTCTTTTCCGACTTTGATGGGTGTATTTCTGTCATAAATGTAGATAGCAGCATCTGGACGCGCTGCTGTTGCAATATTGAGCAGAGATCTAATAGTATCAGTACAGAACATTCAAGGATTCAAAGATCATTTATTGTCATTATGAAACATAGGTTTACACATGCAATACAGTTGTAGACCATTTGCTACACAAGAAAAATATGAAAGAACAAAACAGTAGTGCGTTGCTGTAGTTCATTCCTCTTTTTTATGAGGAATTTAAACAGCAGCAACAAAACCAGAGATCAGAGATCAGAGAAACACTGGCCATCAACTTTGACTATGCTTTAGTACCAGGCATCATTGATGTAAACAGAGTCCTTGTTAGGGATTCAGTAGAAGGACCCACTAGCAGACACACAGCTCTTGGTTCAGAGTATATTTAATTTAGTTCTCAAGCAACAAACCTAAGGGAAAAAACAGTCTCGTAGTCAATAGGCAGGCAGAGGTCAAAAATCCAAAAAGTCAGAACAGAGTCCAAGGCAAAGGTATCCAAAATCCAAAATCCAAACAGGGCAGGTCAAAATCAGGCAAAGGTCAAAAATCACAGGCAGACAGAATATAACAAGATTTAGGGAACGCTGGAAAGGCTCAGGTATTAACTGGCACGATCTGGCAGAGACTCCAAGGCACACCGGGCTTAAATACCCACAAACCAATCACCACAAACAGAAATCAGGTGTGCACACAAAATGGCGGGAAAACAAACAAAGACAGGGTGGAGTCAGGGCCCCATGGCTTTTCAAAACACATGACAACACCACATGATCAAAATGTAAACAAAAAGCACATGTTGCTGGAAAAACAAAAACTCAAACAGCACGGTTACTAACAGTACCCCCCCTCTTACGGACGCCTCCTGGCGTCTTAACTGGGGGAATGGGATGAGTCTTTAGAAAGTCTCTAACAAGGGTACGGTCCAAAATGTACCCAGATGGAACCCAGCATCTCTCCTCGGGGCCATAACCCTCCCAGTCCACTAAGAACTGGAGGCCACGACCCCGACGACGAACGTCCAGGAGTTGATGAACTGTGAAAGTCTCTGAGCCATCAATGACCCGTGGTGGAGGAGGTGGCTTGGGAACAGGGCAGAGCTGGTTGCAGATGAAGGGCTTTACCCTGGACATGTGGAAGGTGGGGTGGATGCGGCGGAGGGTGGGGGGGGAGCTTGAGTCGGACAGCAGCAGAGCCAATGACTTTCAAAATGGGGAAAGGGCCGATGAAGCGGGGAGCCAGTTTCCGGGACTCCACCTTGAGTGGAATGTCCCGGGTTGACAGCCAGACACGCTGACCCACGCGATAGGGGGGGGCCTTGGAGCGATGGCGGTCAGCTTGGCGCTTCATCCTGGTTGAGGCACGCAGCAGCGCTGTCCGTGTCCTCCTCCAGGTCTGATGGCAACGGCGGATGAAGGCCTGGGCAGATGGCACGCCGACCTCCACCTCCTGGGCAGGAAAAAGGGGGGGGCTGGTAGCCGAGACAGCACTCAAAAGGGGAGAGTCCTGTGGAGGCAGACGGGAGGGAGTTAATGGAGTACTCAACCCAGGGTAGATGGAGGCTCCAGGAGGTTGGTCTCTCAGACGCCATGCACCGCAAAGTTGTCTCGAGCTGTTGGTTTGCCCTCTCCGTCTGGCCATTGCTCTGAGGGTGGAAGCCTGAGGACAAACTGACAGAAGCACCAATGAGAGCACAGAAGGCCTTCCAGAAATGGGACGTAAACTGGGGGCCACGGTC
The DNA here is from genome assembly GCF_027596085.1 of Anoplopoma fimbria. Classification (NCBI taxonomy): domain Eukaryota; kingdom Metazoa; phylum Chordata; class Actinopteri; order Perciformes; family Anoplopomatidae; genus Anoplopoma; species Anoplopoma fimbria. Next base: position 18,645,171 of record NC_072466.1, read on the forward strand.
AGAGACGACATCCACAGGCAAGCCATGGTATTTGAAAACATGTGCTATTACCAGGGTGGCAGTCTCCTTGGCCGAGGGGAGTTTAGGCAATGGGATGAGGTGCACGGATTTAGAAAAGCGATCAACAATCGTGAGAATGGTTGTGTTACCGTCTGATGGAGGGAGGCCAGTAACAAAATCCAGTGCAATGTGGGACCAGGGCCTCTTGGGTATGGACAGGGGCTGCAGGAGACCAGACGGAGGTTGTGTGGAGGTCTTACTCCGAGCACAGACAGAACAGGCAGAGACAAAGGCACGGACATCCTCCCCTATGGTTGGCCACCAAAACCTCCTGCAAATGAAGGCTTTGGTGCGCCTTGCTCCAGGATGGCAGGAAAGCCGGGAGGAATGACCCCACTGCAGGACCTGGGAACGGAGGGACATAGGGACAAACAGGCGGTTAACAGGGCAGTGACTGGGGGCTGCATTGTCCGGTTGGGCGGCGCGCACCAAGGTCTCGATCTCCCACTGAACTGCTCCAACAAAACGGTCGTCTGGGAGGATGTTCACAGATTCATCAGGGCTACCAGGAGTTGGGAAAATGCGGGAGAGGGCATCTGCTTTGCCGTTCTTTGATCAGGGCGAAAGGACAGGGTGAAATTAAATCGGGAAAAGTAGAGAGACCAGCAGGCTTGACGGGAACTTAGACGTTTGGCAGTACGAATGTACTCAAGGTTCTTGTGGTCAGTCCATACCAGGAACGGCACTTTTGACCCCTCAAGCCAGTGCCGCCACTCCTCCAGAGCTAACTTGACGGCCAGCAATTCTCTATTGCCCACATCATAGTTGCGCTCTGGTGGGGAGAGGCGATGGGAGAAAAAGGCGCAAGGGTGGACCTTCTCATCCTTGACAGAACGCTGAGAAAGGATGGCGCCAACGCCTACATCCGAGGCATCCACTTCCACGAAGAACTGGCGGTCTGGGTCAGGCTGTATCAGGATCGGGGCAGAGGTAAATCGCCTCTTCAGCTCTTGGAAGGCCCTCTCCGCAGCAGGTGACCAGGTGAATTGAACCAACGTCGAGGTAAGGGCAGTGAGAGGGGCAGCCAGGGCACTGTAGTTTCTAATAAAACGACGATAGAAATTAGCGAACCCCAGGAAGCGTTGCAGCTCCCGGCGGGTCGTCGGCTGGGCCCATTCCACAACTGTCCTGACTTTCTGTTGGTCCATCTCTATGGTTCCGGCAGAGACAACATACCCCAGGAAGGAAACTGTGGTGCGGTGAAACTCGCACTTCTCTGCCTTGACATAGAGCTGATTTTCAAGGAGGCGTTGGAGGACCTGGTGGACATGGTGGACATGGTCAGAAAGGGAGTGAGAAAAATTAGAATGTCATCTAAATAAACAAACACAAATTCATTAATCATGTCTCTCAAGACATCATTAATCAGAGCTTGAAAGACAGCTGGAGCATTGGTCAAACCGAAAGGAACCACCAGGTACTCATAGTGGCCAGTAGGAGTATTAAACGCCGTCTTCCATTCATCTCCCTCTCTGATCCGAACGAGGTGGTAAGCATTTCGGAGGTCCAGTCTGGAGAAGATGGAGGATCCGTGGAGAAGCTCGAACGCGGAGGACATGAGGGGAAGAGGGTATCTATCCTTGACCGTGATGTCATTGAGACCCCGATAATCAATGCAAGGGCGAAGAGAGCCGTCCTTCTTGCCCACAAAAGAACCCTGCCCCTGCAGGAGAGGACGAGGGACGAATTATGCCAGCAGCCAACGAATCTCGAATATACTTCTCCATGGCCTCCGTCTCGGGTCGGGCAAGGGAGTAGAGTCGGCCCCTAGGTGGCGTCGTGCCAGGTAGGAGGTCAATGCCACAGTCATACGGGCGGTGAGGTGGCAAAGCAGTGGCTCGGGACTTACTAAAAACGGTCTTCAGGTCCATATAGACAGGAGGGACAGCAGACAGGTCAGGGAATTCTCCTGGGGGGTCCCCTACTGGGGGAATTGGAATGTAGGCTCGGCGGAGGCAGAGAGATAGGCAGGATGGGCTCCAGCCCAGAATCTTGTTGTTAACCCAGTCAAGGTGAGGATTATGTTTCCTCAGCCAGGGACGACCGAGGACTACAGGAGCATGAGGAGACTCAATGATGTGGAGCTGGATCGATTCATGATGATTGCCAGAAACAAGCAGGGACACAGGAGCAGAAACATGGGTAACATCAGCCAGCTTCTTACCATTGAGGGCATTGGCCACAAGGGGAGGATGTAAAGGAAGGAGAGGCAGCTTCCATTGAGCAGCCAGGGAAGCGTCAATAAAGTTCTCATCAGCCCCAGAGTCAATGAGGACAGTGAGCTGTTGTTGCTGGCCTCGCCACTCTAAAGAGGCTGGGAGAAGGACCGAGGAGGACTTGAAAGAGGCAGCGCTCACCAGTACTCCTCGTCCTACTGATGAGCTTCGTCTTTTACTGGGCAGGAGGAAACGTAGTGACCAGTCTCCCCACAGTACAAACAGCAGTTGGAGCTGCGTCTTCGCTGTTTCTCAGCAGCAGAGATGTGGTAGCGGTTAATCTGCATAGGCTCAGGATCCGGGGTTGGACGTGCAGTGGAAGGCAGAGCCCGTAGAGTAGGCAAGGCAGGTTGAGGAGTTGTCCCCTCACTGGGTGCTCTAACCGGGCCACTGGAAGCTCTCCACCTGCGGCGCAGCTGCAGCCGGGAGTCCACACGGATAGCCAGGTCCACAAGGGCATCAAAGTTGATGGGAGACTCTTGGGCAATTAACTCATCCTTTAGATTTTCAGAGAGGCCATTGAAAAACACATCAAAAAGGGCCTCAGTATTCCATCCACTAGAGGCAGCAAGAGTCCGAAACTCTATGGCATAGTCAGACACAGAGCGATTACCTTGCCGAATATGCAGCATCTCCCGTGCTGCCTCTCTGCCATGTTTGGAACGGTCAAAAACTTTCCTCATCTCCTCTGAGAATGTGGTGAAAGAGTTACAGAACGTCGCTCTGGCATCCCAGACTGCTGTGCCCCACTCTCTCGCCCGCCCGGACAGCTGGGTGATGATGTAAGCCACCCGTGCTTGCTCTGTAGGGAAAGCAGATGGTTGTAACTGAAAGATCAGGTCACATTGAGACAAGAACGAACGACAGGTTCCGGGTTCCCCTGAATAGTGTTCTGGGGGGGCAGGTGGGGCTCTGAGACAGGCAGAGTGGGCCGTGGTGGGACAGGCTGCTGAGGAGGTGGTGGCGGTGGGGTTTGAGACAGCTGAAGTTGTTGTACCTGGGCTGCGAGGTCTGTGAAACCAGCTGACATGGCCCCTACCGTTCCTCCAATCTCCTCCAGTAGCTCTTGTTGTCTCCCCAGCACGACTCCATGTTGCTCGAGTACTGTCTTGAACTGAGCTGGTTCCGCTGGGTCCATGTTGGCCAGATCGTACTGTTAGGGATTCAGTAGAAGGACCCACTAGCAGACACACAGCTCTTGGTTCAGAGTATATTTAATTTAGTTCTCAAGCAACAAACCTAAGGGAAAAAACAGTCTCGTAGTCAATAGGCAGGCAGAGGTCAAAAATCCAAAAAGTCAGAACAGAGTCCAAGGCAAAGGTATCCAAAATCCAAAATCCAAACAGGGCAGGTCAAAATCAGGCAAAGGTCAAAAATCACAGGCAGACAGAATATAACAAGATTTAGGGAACGCTGGAAAGGCTCAGGTATTAACTGGCACGATCTGGCAGAGACTCCAAGGCACACCGGGCTTAAATACCCACAAACCAATCACCACAAACAGAAATCAGGTGTGCACACAAAATGGCGGGAAAACAAACAAAGACAGGGTGGAGTCAGGGCCCCATGGCTTTTCAAAACACATGACAACACCACATGATCAAAATGTAAACAAAAAGCACATGTTGCTGGAAAAACAAAAACTCAAACAGCACGGTTACTAACAGTCCTCTTGTCCCACCGGAGTCCTGTTCTCCGATCTGCCCTTCATCTACAGCTTGATCTAGGATACCCCAATGGAGCACCTACGTCATGCCAATTGGCAAAAAAAAGGGTGTGCCAGTGAGAGTGACCTATAACGAAAAGGCGCCTAACTATCAAACCAATTCACATACCATGGTCAGCCGATGAACCATTTGTCATTAGACTCTTGTGGGAGGCCCTCATCACACATTAGAGTTCCTTTTTTATTAATGTGGTTTTGGCCCTGCTTCTGTCCTTCCATCCTTTTTTGGGCCAATTTCCTTTACTTATGGGACATGACATGCTCTCCTCTCCTTGGGCCCGCTTTGGGAATAAAATTATCAAACATGGTTTTTGGGGGGAAGAAATTTGGAATTATGTTTTCCTGTATGTAATTTGCTTATTAGCATAAAAGGAGATAAAGTCGTTGCACTCATTAATACATAATAGGAACAGCATGTTGCTGATGGTGTCAAACCAGAATTTTTGTGATTACGTTAGATACAAGGTATGTATGTATGTATGTATGTATGTATGTATGTATGTATGTATGTATGTATGTATGTAGCTCTGCCTCTGGTATTTTTAACCATGTTATTCAAATCCATTAAAGTTATTCAAGGTAAAATATACAGGTTATAGACAAAAACAACAAAAAACACAAAATTAATTTTAAAAGGAGCTGTTATGGCAATGTTGGTAGTAATAAAAAAAAAAAAAAAAGGGATTTTTACATCCAGCTTTAATTATTTGTAATTCAAATGAAGCAAAAGACCCAGTGCTCACCAACTGACATGAAAATCAGCTTCTGAACTAAGCAGTAAGTCTTCCACCACAGCCTGACAGTCTGGGCAAGCAGATACAATGTAATCCTTCAGACACAGCTTGATTAGGGTGACATATTCCATATTCCTCTGCTAGGTTTCGGTCACAAGTATATGTCTAAGTTCTTAGACTTGATGATGTCATGTAGCAGAAACTGACTTTTCAGATTTATTATTATTATCTAACTATTTACTATCACAACTTTCCCCTCCTTTGTGTCTTTTTATTTAACTCTATCATATTTTGCACTTTGGGGGCCTTGTTGGACTTGAATGGCATAGGGGGGACATGGGAGAGGGCTGGGTCCCCTCAAACACCAGAAGAACTAGAAATAAAATATAAATAACAACAATATATTAACTCACTCACAATGGACCAGAGAGTCTGCATGCAGCCCATTATGAGAATCTGGGGATGACCTGTAGTGCAGCGGTCCCCAACCTTTTTGCGCCACGGACCGGTTTAATGTTAGACAACATTTTCACGGACCGGCGGATAAATACACAAAATAAAATAAAAACTGGTATTTTCTAAATATAATAATAAACGTGAATCGACTGTGTACTCTTATGCAACTTTATTAGCAGCGCACTCGTAACAACGTGCAAACAACATAACATGAGTAAATAACTGCGGCTCTGCCCCCAACACTCTCTGGTCGCTATGGTAACGGTTAAACGTGCCTTCAAAATAAGACAGAACACAAAAACAAATATAAAGTGCATGAAAAATACAACTCACTATTAGGCCTATTGCTAAATCAGTGGGAGCCCTGAGCTTGTTTCCCTGCAACGAGACGGTCCCATCTAGGAATAATGGGAGACAATGACACCCGAAGTGTGTTGCTTACGTCCAGCCTACTCCGATATTTAGTTTTGGTTGCCGTCACTGCAGAAAATCCCGCTTCACACAAATAGGATGTCGGAAATGGCAACAGGGTTTTCAGTGCTGTTGTGGCGATCTCAGGGTATTCTGCTGTGACTTTGATCCAGAACACCGGCAGAGTGGTTGTTTCGAACATACTTTTAAGGCCGCCGTCATTTGCGATCTCCAGCAGCTGATCTTCTTCTTGCATCGACATGCTGGATTCCCCTGGTTTGTTGACAAATGGGTTGCGGATCCATTCCTTGGCAGTTCGTGGGTCTTTTGTGGTTGGGAAGTAGCGCTCAAACTCATTTAAAAGCATAGACAGGTGATCGTGCACTAGCTGGGTGAATGAAGGCTCGGGCTCAGTCTCTTCCAAAATCCCCGCGAATGTTTGAAACATGTCAAATATGCCTCTGTTCACGCGCCGTCCCCACAAATCCAGTTTGGCTTTAAATGCAGCTACTTTATCTGCCAACTGGAAGACAGTTGTCATTTTCCCCTGAAGTGACCGATTTAGTTCATTGAGCAGGTTGAATATGTCGCACAAGTAAGCGAGTTTTGCGACCCATTCCTCGTCACTGAAATGTGCTGCCAGCGGTGACATTTTTTCCGAGAGAAATCTCTGCAGCGGCTCTCGTAATTCAAACACTCTGGCCAGCGATCTCCCTCGGGATAACCATCTTATTTCTGTGTGTAAGAGTAGGTGTCTGTGCTCCGCGTCCATCTCCTCACAAAGCTGCTCGAATAGGCGCGAGTTAAGGGCGTGTGCTTTGATGTGGTTAATAACTTTAACAACATCATTCAATACGCTGTTAAGTTCCGCAGGTATTTTTCGGCTAGCCAGCATTTCCCTGTGAATGACACAATGCGTAGACTCACATTCAGGTGCAACCTCCTTAATCCGAGTAGTTAAACCAGACAGCCGTCCGGTCATGGCAGCAGCTCCGTCTGTGCATATGCCGACACAAAAGGACCATTTCAGTTTTCCTGATATATAATCATCCAGCGACTTGAATAGTTCTGCGGCTGTGGTTTTGGTTGGCAACGATAGTGAACATAAGATATCCTCATGCACATCCTCCTGATAAAGATATCGCACATAAACAAGTAGTATTGCCTTGCTGTCAACATCTGTAGACTCGTCAGCCTGGAGTGCGTACCACGGTGATTTATTGATCCTCTCCAACAATTGTGTCTCAATGTCCTCTGCTATTTCCTGAATGCGCCGAGTGACAGTGCTGGCCGAAAGAGGCACCTGTGCTATCTTTTTAACCGCATCCTCTCCTAGAATTTCACGGCAAATGTCTTTAGTGGCGGGCAGGATCAATTCTTCACCAATGGTGAATGGCTTCTTAGCCTTAGCGATACGATTAGCCACCAAGTATGAGGCTCTCAGTGCACTCGCATTTGTTGATGTGGTGGCCCTCAGTAATTGCTTCTGTCCTTCTTGTTCACGCTTTTTTCTTTCAAAATACTCTGAAGGCTTGTCTTTTAATGCAGGGTGCTTGGTCTCTAAGTGGCGACGCAGTTTTGAAGGCTTCATTGCATCATTAGAGAGCCGCTCGCTGCATATTATGCAGAGCGGGCTTGGTGCGCGGGAATCACCTGTCGGAATAAATCCATATTTTAAGTAGGACTCCTGGTATTGTCTGTTAAATGCAGCTTTCTTTTTCTTGGAAGTCGTAGGCTCTTCTTCCGTCTCCTCACTGGGCCTTTTCCCCTTCCCAAAGAAACTTTCCAACGACGTTTGTTTTTTACTCATTTTGCTAGCTGGGTTGAATTTGAGCGGCAACGGCACGCACCGACACCATGACCGAGACAAGTGACAAGAGTGCTTCCTACACGGATGTAACAAAGGGAATCCGGTCATTTTTCTAAATAAAACATTAAAAGTAACGAGTACTTTTCACATTTTTTTTTCACTTTTGTCATATGCACAACAGAGCTGAAATTAATTTACGTTTTTAGTGTAAATTTGTTTGAAATTAAATTACATTTTTTGTTGTATGTATTGTTCTATGTAGCTATGTTTAATGAACAATACACAAAATGAAGCAAGAGTTTTAAGTGCATCTCTTTCTCTCACTCACTCACTATAACACGTTATGTCTTTTTCACTGATCCCAGCACTCCAATACAAAAATGTAAAGTAACTTGTAATTTGAGTAACTTTATAACAAAGTACTTTTTCACTCTTACTCGAGGGAATATTTACTTTTACTCAAGTAGATTTCGAAAGAAGTAATTGTAGTTTTACTTGAGTATAGATTTTCAGTACTCTACCCACCACTGCATAAACAAAACAGAAATAATGTATTTTTTAACTCTTACTCGAGTGAATATTTACTTTTACTCAAGTAGATTTCGAAAGAAGTAATTGTACTTGAGTATAGACTTTCAGTACTCTACCCACCACTGGATAAACAAAACGGAAATAATGTATTTTTTTTATTTTTTTTTTAATTAAAATAAATAAATAATCTTTCTCTGCGGACCGGTACCAAATGACCCACGGACCGGTACCGGTCCGCGGCCCGGGGTTGGGGACCGCTGCTGTAGTGGACCAACTACCTCCTGAAGGTCTAGGTCTAGAGAAAGAGAGTAGACTCTGTAGACACCACGACCACCTTCTTCTTGGGCTACCCTGAACCTCTGCAAAATCAAAGTTTCCATTATTATATTCGCCAGGCCTAAGCTTGGGGACATACGATCAGATGGGTTTGTTAATATTCCTGCATATCATCTGTTATTTATCAAAGCAGTAGAAACTGCAAATACCTTTCATAATGTAAATTGGCAGTGTCAGTACTGTTGAGAATCATTCAGGAAAATACACAGACTAAGTTGACTGTGAGCACTCCAGACAATATGACCAAAGTCCACCAGGTTCAAGAGAACAACTAAGGGAAATGTCTTCTTCTTACACTGTATGCAACTGGATAATGATCTGTTGTTTTCTCTATTCTAGTGGAACTGGAGAGACGCATCGACTTTGAGCTGCGGGAGGGCTTGGTGGAGAGCCGCTATTGGTCAGCAGTGACCTCACACACGGCCTATTGGTGCTCTTATGATGTGGCGCTGTTCCTCCTCACCTTCATGTACAGACCACAAGAGCCTCTTGAACCTGCAGAAGACAACCCAGAGACCTCATAATGTGCAAACTGACACAACCGGGGTCATTTCACTTTCTATTCACGCCTTTTGAAATATAAACTGAAAGACTAATTTCTGGAACATAAAATTAAGAATGAAGTCTATTTATTCAGTCATTCTTCATTTTTGAATATCTTAATTCAGATAGAAAAATAAAGTTCCAAAAATTGTATAACTATATTATGTAATATATTATTAAATAGAGGTTTTTGGAAACGTGAAATATTGTTTGATCAAATAATGATTAATGCAACCGTTTTATATGTTACTACTATTTGATTTGATTGGAAGACGTTTTTAAAATAGTTAAATTCTAAAGCCATGCTAGTGGCTTAAAGGCTGCAATGTTCACTAAACCTCACAATACTACAGTGTTTCACAAAAACATTTGTATAGTTCTAATTGTTTTTTAATTTTTAATTTGACATACAATACTTTTTGCAGTTTGACTGAAAGATTTAATTTAAGAATTGGCAGTCTGAGACTTCCTACTGCTCGCCAAGCAAACTAATATGACTGTTATAATTGGGTGAAGTGAAAATTAATTGACCCAATGCTGACTGAACTTTCGCTAAGCTTCATGTTTACTTGCGTTAATGCTCATAATCCGCCTTGTTTTTCTCATCCTGGCTGTCCTGCAGCACCTCTTCTCAACCTCTCTCTGAAATGCTCTGTTACGGTTGCTCCTCCCTCCAGAAAGCAAAGTATGCTTTGATTGGTCAGCTAGCCTGCTCTGTTGTGATTGGTCAATGTTTCACATTTCAAAAAACTCAGAGGGGGTTCAAACCCAGGTCTCCTGGGTGACAGACTTAACCACTACACCATGGAATATGTGAACTTTAGCTCTATCTTTTTCTTTTATATTTGAGTAAAAGCCAAACTAGCTGGAGAGCTTTCTGTGACTTCCGTTACATTGTGACCTCATAAAGTTATGGAAATGAAGGAGAGAATTCAATGGAGCCATTTCAGGCAGCTCGGGAGCAGTGTTTATGAGGGGAGGGTAACTCCTTTTAGGCGTGGACTTCAGGTTTTAAACTCTATGGACCTTTTACATGTACAAAAATATATATAACACACTAAAGAAGAGGAAAAAAGTGAAAAAGCATAATAGGGCCACTTTAAAATATCTTCAATCATTTCTCATACTCCCATGCCTCAGATGAGAACAGAAACCCATAAGTGATTATGGCATGTCATATCATAGAGAGGTCTAAAGGTAATTATTTTCCAACACAATGCTCTACACAGAGATTGAGTCTTAAAACCTGAATACATCATTTTGTAATTTTGACCTCTGGATTATGTAGCCATTAGCAGGTAACAGTTGCCTAACATTAGCACTGTGCTCTCCCAGGAGGCCCAGCGTGAGCAGCAGCAGCTTCAGTGCTTTGTCTGTGTCTCACAGGATACATTCAGACAGTTTTGAGTGTAGGTTACCTGCGTTTTGTCTGCACTCAGAGCCACAATCACTGTAGGTACGCACATAAAACGGAAGAAACATAGTCCCTGTTTTGTATCATTCCTATGCGGTTTTCACTGTTTTTAATGCAAAAATAATTGCTGAAAAAAGTTGCCTGCATGTTTATATGTAAACATATAAATGTGATCCTAGTAATGATCCACAAATATATGGGTATTCTGTAAGTAAGAGTCTTTTGTTTGTCCAGAAAACACCATTATAAAATCCACATCTAAACAATCTCTATTTTATCATGTTGTTCATCACACCAACACATCCACTTGTATTGTTATGCTGACACTTTGGCCAGACCCTTAAAACGATGGAGCGTGCAGTAGTTGCTCCGGTTACCAAATGTTGTGGATCATGGTGACAACGGGGAGGACTGGCAGGAGGGAGTTATTAGCAGAACGAGAAAATTTAATTGATTTCATTGAACTCTTTGAACCTTTTTAAAGGAACTGTATGTAGGATTAAGGGGTATTTATTGGAAGATGGAATATAATGTTCATAACTTAATAAATCACCTGAAACTAAGAATTATTTTGTTTTCCTAACCTTAGAAATAGCCTTTCATATCTACATAGGGAGCAGGTCCTGTTCACAGAGTCCACCATGTTGCATCTCATGTTGCTACAGTGGCTCAGAACGGACAAAACAAACTCTAGAGATACATTTTTTTGTTTTTACCATACCTGAAAGCCTCCATAGTTCTCTTAACACTTGGATTGTTCAGTTGAATGCAATCTGCAACCTCACCACTAGATGCCACTAAATCCTATACACTGGCCCTTTAATACATCTGTCTGTGTAGAATAATAGTCATAACAGAGACATAAGATGTGCATATAAGCACAGAGATTTTTGTGGTTATTTTGCAACCGTCAGATGCTTGTTGTATGTAAAATGTATCCAGCGGATCTGTTGTGCATTTTTGGGGTATGACATACCTTCACTCTAAATACTGCAGATGGAACAGATACCTGTTGCTTTCAGATGCCTGTTAAGAATCAGTGCACATGAAAGGGCTTCAGTATAGAATACTTACTGTCATGGATTACAGAGCAATTTGTATTCTGTCCCACTGGAATTGATGCCATAATCAGAATAAAACTGTGGGATCACATGTCAGCTTGTTGAAGAATGTAGAATGAAAGTGTAAAGACAAACAAAATATGAATAGAAGAGTTATTGTGGTTGTGACTTAATAGATAGAGCAACCAAGTGCGCAGAGCTTTCGACCTACTGTGTAGGGATGGGCAGCAGACCATGAGAGAGACACTTATTCTTGGCACCAATATATATAGATATATAGATTGGCATCAGGCCCCTCCCCCACCTCTCCTCCCACTGTGCCACATGACGACATACCATGATTCCTGATTACCTGCATAATGTTGTTTCTCTGAGTAACCCAGCTTCTTGAGTGCATGTAAACGTCCTGATTAACACTTTTAGCTGTTACAGCTCGTACTTAATGCCAGAGGAAGGCATTATGCTGACTGTAATCTCAGTCCCAAAATTAGATACAATCTACTTCAACTATCATACCGCACATGATTTGGCATTTTGTTCTACTTTGTACTGAAGCAGCTCACCAAATTATGACTTTTTTTTCAGATCAGAGTCAAACAGCTGAAATAAAATATTTAAATAAAGCAAAAGCTAGTTCCAAAGTATTTTGCAGTGTTAACATTAAGAAGTGTTTTGGAATACTGTGTGACCTAGGCTGGATATCCATGAAGTACTCTTTTCACTTTTCTTTATTGATCTTTAAGCATTTTGAAGTGTTTTAAGAAATTAAAGTCACAAACAAAGCATGATATGGATATGTACCATGTACATAAATAATGGGCTTTCATTTACTTAATACGGCTATGCAGACCAATATTTAGAACCTGCTGATTCTACAAGGTCTACATTTTAATTAAATTACTTTAATGACAAACAAAAAGGCCCTCAAACCTACTATAAATCAAGCTGAAAATGTTATATTTTTCTTTTATGTTCGTTGCTTTGTTATAATACATGTTTTCAGTCTTTTGAATTTTCTCATATTTTATGTATTATCTAGGAGGCATTAATTAGTTTTACACCTCAAACATCTGTTGGATGTAGATAACTGTCTGGCCCATCACAGTGATATTAAATTCAGTCAAGAAATGATTTCTGACTCAAATGCAGCTCTGCCTAAAACATTTTCTTCTTCCTCTCTGGCTACTAATGGGTGTTCTAACGGTCAGCTTTTAGAACAAAAGTGGATCTCCAAAGCTTGATTTATTATTATTATTTAACTCCAACATCTTTTGAATATGTTAATATGTTGCATTAACAGTTCTGTTTTGAGGGAAACGTAATGTCAACTAGGTTTTACTTGTATCTGCTGTTTTACTGACTATGTATATACTACTTACTTTTCAAAGTAGTTTTAAACAAGGCCTTGATTTAAATAATTGTTTTTATTATTATAAAAAGTGACTTTATAAATGTTTACTTTATTTGATAATAATGTAATATTTTAAAAAAAAGTCAGCGTAAAATATCAGGACACATCATATTCCATCATTCAAAATCACGATTTTTGAAATGACTGATATTCCATCAGCACCTCCATTTGCTTTATATTGTCTTATATGTCTTCGAGACCAAACATCTCATTTACTGACAGGCGATTTGATGATATGGTTATAGTATAAGTTTGTTAAAGGTCCTCTATTGGTTATTCAGAGCATTAATATAGCAGCAAACAGCTATTGTCTATGTAACGATAAAAAGTTGTAATGTCTACCTGAGCAAAGAATAAAGTCACTCTCCCAGTGTTTGGTGGGTCCCACTGTGTGATCCCCACTGGCTAGTTAAAGGCTCTGCACTGCTCTCATACTGAGGTTACAGCTGATAATGTCGCCGGATCCACAGAGTGGTCATGGAAGCTTAGCCCTCACCCTCTGGTTCCTCATCAGGTTGACACTGTTACTCTGTCAGCACTTTTAGCTGGTAGCTGCCGGCTCAGCAATCGATTCTGACCAATGAGTAGGATTGTATTCATTTTGATGTACCTACCAAAAGAGTGTCTTTTAAATCCATCAACAGTCTCTCTCTTTCTACACACACATACAAAAGAGTGTCTTTTAAATCCATCAACAGTCTCATACACATGCATCTCTCTCTATATACAGCGGGTAAAATAAGTATTGAACACGTCACCATTTTTCTCAGTAAATATATTTCTAAAGGTGCTATTGACATGAAGGCCAAGACACCAGCTGAAATCTATCAGTAATTAGAAAGCAATCCTGCCCCTTATCAGTGCAAATTAATATCAGCTGGTTCAGTCCCAACTGATTTTCTATAAAAAGGTGTCTCATTATATATATATATATATATATATATATATATAGCTCCAGTCAAACACACACTCATTGCCAGATCGTTCTCTTCACTATGCCAGACCTTCCAGCGCTTACCCTTGGACTGATCTCCCGTTCCTGACCTCGCCTGTCTTGGACTCTTCTGCCTTGTCTCTGCCCCGGTAAACGTCTCAGCCTTCCGTCCCTGATCACGAGTTTTGCCTCTGCTCCTCCTGGTTTCTGTCTGCCTGTTCCTGTAGCTGCTTGCTGTTTGCCCGGCTTGACTTCGCTGTGTGAGTCGACTCGTGCCTGGTTTCCTGCTGATTGTACGATCTCCTGCCGACAAACAGTGAGTTTCCCTGTTGTGTCGGTTTCCGCCATCTGTGAACTGTTTCCGGACCACAGAGACTCTGTATCGCTCTGCCATTTGTGAATGTCTTGATTATTACCTGTCTGCTGGTGATTCCCTGTGCTTTAAGAATAAAACTCATACTAACTATTCCTTGTGTCAGTCGTATTGTATTTAGGTCCTAAATACACCCGTTACAGTATGATCAGGCCAGAAGATGGACCCTCGTCACAGACTCGGTTTGTGTCGATTGAAAAGGCTCTTCAGCAACACGACACCTGGTTCGTCGCCAACACGGCTGAGGTTCGGCAAGCTCTGGCGAATCAGGACCAAACTATGGCCGTCTTGATCTCCCAGGTACAACAACTCACGGCGGCCATTAATCAGACTGTCACGGTGCCTCCGCCGCCATCTGTTCCTGCCCAGCCTGTTCCTGACCCAGCACGTTCGGCGCCCCTCTCGGAACCCCAAGTGGGGGCGCCAGAACACTATGCTGGGGATCCTGAGAGCTGCAACGCCATTCTGACAAACTGTTAAATCCTGTTTGCGTTGCAGCACCACACCTTCGCCTCTGAGGACGCCCGGCTGGCAATCACCATCAACCACCTGACGGGGAGGGCTCGCCTGTGGGGAATGGCGGAGTGGGAGCGCAGAACACCTGCCTGTTATTCCTTCCAGGCTTTCTCAGCTGAGCTACGCAAGGTCTTCGGGGTTGTTTCCTTGGGTCCTGACGCTGCTGGCGGATTACTAGGGCTAAGGCAAGGTAACTGATCCGTCACTGACTATGCCATAGACTTTTGGACCAAGACCCTTGTTCCAGGCCAAGCTCCTCCTTCCTGGTGGATTTCAAACAATATCCACCTTCACACTGCCACTCATTTCTTCTGCCTTCGAGCTGCTCCAGGGGGCCACTGTCTTCACCAAGCTCGACCTCCGCAACGCTTATCACCTGGTTCGGATCAGAATGGGGGAAGATGACAAATGGAAGATGGCATTCAACACGCCCATGGGATACTATGAGTACCTGGTTATGCCTTTCGGCTTAACCAGCGCCCCTGCAGTTTTCCAGGCGTTGGTGAATGATGTACTCCGGGAAATGCTGGATCGTCACGTGTTTGTCTAGCTTGACGACATCCTCATCTTCTCCAAGTCCCGAGAGGAACACGTTCACCACGTCCAGACTGTCCTGCAGCGCCTGTTGGAGAACTCCGTGAAAAGCCGACAAGTGTGAGTTTCACGTCTCCTTGGTATCCTTCCTGGGGTACATCGTCTCCAAGGGCAGCATCCAGATGGACCCCACAAAAGTTGCAGCCGTTACTTCCTGGCCTGTTCCTGATTCCTGCAAGCAGCTGCTGTTGGAGGTTCATCAGGAACTACAGCTCGGTCGTTTCTTTTCTTACAGCCCTCACCTCCTCCAAGGTCTCCTTCTGTTGGACCCCGGCAGCTGAGGAGGCTTTTCAGGCCCTCAAGTCCAGGTTCACCTCTGCACCCATCCTCCAAATCCCTGACAGTTTGTGGTGGAGGTGGATGCCTCCGACGTCGGTGTAGGGGCTGTCCTGTCTCAACGTTCTGCCTCTGATCAGAAGCTCCATCCCCGTCGGCTGTCCCCTGTAGAAAGGAATTATGACATCGGCAACTGGGAACTATTAGCGGTGAAGCTGACCCTGGAGGAGTGGCGTCACTGGCTTGAGGGGACCAAGCTGCCTTTCCTGGTGTGGCCAGACCACAAGAACCTCAAGTACATCCGCACTGCCAAGAGACTCAACTCCCGGCAGGCCAGGTGGTCCCTGTTCTTCACCTGTTTTCACTTCACCCTCTCCTACTGCCCAGGCTCCGACAACATCAAGCCTGATGCTCTGTCCCGCCAGTTCCAGGGGGAAGAGGAACCCACCTCGGGGCCCTCTCCCATCCTTCCTGCGCCGTGGTCGAGGGGTCCAGTACCTGGTCGACTGGGAGGGTTACGGTCCTACTTTGGATGGAGCGGATCTCATCTCTAGAAATCTGTTCATTAGTGGACCTAATCCATGACCCAGAGTTCAGACCAGGAAGCAGAGTCGCAGTCTTTCACACTTCTCTGCGCTTCCTTTGGAGCAGTTACCCACCCAGTTACCCACCCAAAACCCTATAGAGACTGTCTGCCCCACGGCCACTTCAATTATTTAAAGTCAACAGAAGAGGAGTTATACAAAATAACTTAATAAAAGTTAAGGCAACCAATGCAACAGTGCATCAAAACAGGACAATTAAATGTGGACTCTTAAATATTAGATCTCTGTCATCTAAGGGTGTACTTGTAAATGATTTAATATCAGATAATCATATTGATTTATTTTGTCTTACTGAAACCTGGCTGTGTCATGAAGAGTACGTTAGCCTTAATGAATCAACTCCTCCAAGTTATATTAATACTCATATTCCTCGAGGCACAGGCCGAGGAGGTGGAGTAGCAGCTATCTTTGACTCAAGCCTATTAATAAACCCTAAACCTAAATTAAATTACATCTCATTTGAAAGCCTTGTTCTTAGTCTTTCAAACCCGAGCGGGAAAGCATTAAAGTCAATTTTATTTGTTATAGTGTATCGTGCACCAGGTGCGTATTCTGAATTCTCAGAGTTTTTATCTAGTTTAGTCCTTAAGACAGATAAAGTTATTATTGTAGGGGATTTTAATATTCATGTGGATGTGTATAATGATAGACTTAGTACTGCGTTTAGTTCACTATTAGATTCTATTGGCTTCTGTCAGTGTGTACATAAACCGACTCACTGTTTTAACCATACCCTCGACCTTGTTCTGGTATATGGTATTGAAATAGAAAATTGAATTGTCTCTCAACAGAACTCTCTTTTATCTGACCATTATCTAATAACCTTTGAATTTTTTCTACCAGAGTGTACGCCATTAGGCAAAAGTTTCTACACTAGATGTCTATCTGATAATGCTGTAGCTAAATTTAAAGAAGCGATTTCTTCAGGGTTTTATTCAGTACCATTGCTCAATATAACTTACTAACAATATAACTCCTTCGCTAACTTTAGTCCGTCTCAGATTGACCATCTTGTTGATAGTGCTGCATGCTCACTGCGAATGACACTAGACTCTATAGCTCCTCTAAAAAAGAAGCTAATAAAAGAAAGGAGGTTTGCTCCATGGTATAATCCTCAAACCCGCGATTTAAAGCAAATATCGCGAAAACTTGAAAGGATATGGCGTTCCACCAATGTGGATGAAGCGCGGTTAGTCTGGCGAGACAGTCTTAAAATATATAAGAAGGCACTCCGTAATGCTAGAGCAGCCTATTATTCAGCATTAATAGAGAAAAATAAGAACAACCCTAGGGTTCTCTTCAGTCCTGCGTGGTACCAGTCCCAAAGACCCCGGGGGCCAAGGACTTCAGCAGCTTCAGGCCGGTGGCTTTAACATCCCACCTGATGAAGACCCTGGAGCGGCTGGTCCTTGTGCACCTCCGCCCCCTGGTGACCTCATCTTTGGACCCTCTTCAGTTCGCCTATCAACCTGGCATCGGGGTGGATGACGCTGTCATCTACCTGCTACAAAGATGCCTTTCTCACCTGGAAAAGGCTGGAAGCACTGTGAGAGTCATGTTCTTCGACTTCTCCAGTGCCTTCAACACCATCCAGCCTTTGCTTCTGAGGGACAAGCTGGAGCAGACCGGGGTGGACCACCACCTCACTGCATGGATACTGGACTACCTCACCAACCGTCCACAGTATGTGAGGATAAGGGAGTGTGAGTCAGATCGGGTGTCCTGCAGCACGGGGGCCCCACAAGGAACCGTTCTGGCTCCATTCCTCTTCTCCATCTACACATCAGACTTCAAACATAACTCTGATACCTGCCACCTGCAAAAGTTCTCTGACGACTCTGCAATCGTCGGCCTCATCTCCGCAGGCGATGAGAGGGAATACAGAGAACTGAACCAGGACTTCATAGGATGGTGCCGGCGGAACCGCCTCCAGATCAACTCTGGTAAAACCAAAGAGCTGGTGGTGGACTTCCGCCGGGGAAAAACACTGTCCTCCGGAACCAGTGAACATCCAGGGACAGGACATTGAGATTGTGAAATCTTATAAGTACCTGGGTGTTCACTTGAACAATAAACTGGACTGGACTGATAACACTAACGCACTGTATAAAAAGGGTCAGAGCAGACTGTATCTGCTGAGGAGACTGAGGTCTTTTGGAGTGCAGGGAGCACTCCTGAAGACCTTTTTCAACTCCGTGGTGGCATCAGCCATCTTCTATGCAGTGGTCTGCTGGAGCAGCAGCATCTCAGCAGCTGACAAGAAGAGACTGAACAAACTTGTCAGGAAGGCCAGCAGTGTGCTGGGGTGTCCACTGGATACGGTGGAGGTGGTGGGAGACAGGAGGGTGATGGCCAAGCTATCATCCCTGATGAACAATACCTCCCACCCCATGCAGGACGCCCTGGCAGCTCTGTGCAGCTCCTTCAGCCACCGGCTGCTTCACCCCGGTGTGTGAAGGAGAGGTACCGCAGGTCCTTCCTTCCTGCTGCTGTCAGGCTGCACAACCAGCTCTGCTCCCAGCAGACCACATGACAATAATAACCTGTGCAATACACTACACCGTGCAATAATAGTTAGGAAAGTTAAAAATAGTTAAAATAGTTGTTGTTTTTTTCTCTGTCTGTAAATATAATATTTCAGTTATTGTTTTTTTTTTTTTTTTTTTTTTTACTGTTTTTTTTACTGTTTTTTTTATTGCTTATTTATAATACTTGTTTTATTTTATTTTTATTTCTTTATTTTTTATTCTTAGCTTGTCTTCTTCTACTATGTCTCTTGTGTGCACTTTACTCTACGCTGTTGTAAGTCTGCAAATTTCCCCGCTGCGGGACTAATAAAGGATTATCTTATCTTATCTTATCTTATCTTAGCACTGTAGCCAGGCTGACAGAGAGTCACAGCTCTGTTGAGCCGTGTATTCCTATAAACCTCAGTAGTAGTGACTTCATGAACTTCTTTAATGATAAGATTCTAACTATTAGAGAAAAAATGTATAATCTAATGCCCTCAACCAGTACCAATCGATCCATAGCTGTAGAACCTGAAATATATTTAGATGGCTTTTCTCCCATCGACCTTCAACAATTGACTTTAACTATTTCTAAGTCTAAACCTTCCACCTGTCTCTTAGACCCGATTCCGACTAGGCTGCTTAAGGAAGTTTTACCTTTAATTAGCAATTCTTTATTAGAAATTATCAATCTGTCTTTACTAACGGGCCATGTACCACAGGCCTTCAAACTAGCTGTAATTAAACCTCTTCTTAAGAAACCTACTCTTGATCCAGAGGTGTTGGCTAACTATAGACCTATATCTAACCTTCCGTTTCTCTCTAAGATCCTTGAGAAAGCAGTAGCAAATCAGCTCTGTGACTTTATGCATAACAATAGTTTATTTGAGGATTTTCAGTCAGGATTTAGAGTGAATCATAGCACAGAGACGGCACTGGTGAAAATTACCAATGACCTTCTAATAGCTTCAGACAAAGGACTTGTCTCTGTACTTGTATTGCTAGACCTTAGTGCTGCATTTGATACCATTGATCACCAAATCCTATTACAGAGATTGGAGCATCTTATAGGCATTAAAGGAACCGCACTTAGCTGGTTTAAGTCGTATTTATCAGACCGATCTCAGTTTGTATATGTAAACAATGAAAGCTCGATGAAAACCAGGGTTAGTCACGGAGTTCCACAGGGGTCTGTTCTTGGACCTAATTTTTATGTGTTATCTTGCATGGAGTTACTAGTACTAGTCTCCAAGGTAGGGCTCATAGCTTTTAAGCTGCGATTATCTCTGTAACTCCTGGGTGAACATAACGTTCATGGCCGCCGAGGACCAGCGACCAATCACTTTCAGAGTGGACGCTGGGACCAAAGCAACTGCGGAGGTAGTGAGTGTATTGCAGAGGAGACAGTCGAGTTGTGAACCAGGACCTTGGCATGGCTTTTCCTTTCTGTCAGAAACAGGGGTCTGTCTGGCCGTTGTCGTTGCAGGTACAGGTTTGAATGTTTAAGGTGGATGGAGTACATTTGAGCATCTACGGTGGTATCAGAAATTGTAAGATCATGCAAGGATCAAAAGAGTCTGAGCTGGTTGTGAACCACATCAAAGTAACCCAGCAGTGAAAAACTTGGCCTCTGTTAATAGATCTACATATGAACCAAAACACCCCAGCCTTAAGTGAGACACTAGTTTGTGCACTAAAGGTAATTAGATGGGAAATAGCTTGTCATTGCTTCCTGGATTCTCTTTTTTAAGGCCGTTGAACAGGAGGCGAATGGAGGGGTTCCCAAGCGGGCTACATACCGAGGGATCTGCACATCTTAAATTAAACTGAATACCTGCTACAAATGCTTTTGATGGAAGAAGTTTGGATTCTCCGGGATTTCAAATAGTGCACAATCATGGGTATGTTTACGGGCAACGCAGGCCTAAGGCACAGCGTGGGGGCAGAGGATTCTGAACTCCTTGAATTTAAATCGGGACATAGAGTTGGCAATTATATGATCTAGGCTAGGAAGGAGCGTCGCATGGAGAATGGAATTCCCCATGACACGTGACCATGTCGGTCATCAGGCAAATCTATTAATAATGTGAATAGAAGAGCGACCTTTATTTATGATGTTGACGTTTCTTTGATTATCACAGACTATTGTTTCCTAGACCATAGGTTTCCCCAGAGTGCGCATGCAACGATGATGGGATATAACTCTAAGAGTGTGGTAGATTGTAGATTTAAAGGAAGAGCGAGAAATTATTTTGGCCAGGTGTCCGCAAACCATTGATGGTTGTAGATTTCCCAATAGAAACCAATAAACATTTTGAAAGCGACTGCAGTTTCTGCATTATTGTTGTAAAAGAACGATATGCAGTTCCAATAATCGCAAAGCGACAACCAAACCTTAGATCAGATCTACATCCTTCATCTAAGGCAAAGATTGTGGAGTTTGAGAGGTCAAGTAATCTAGAGATAAAAGATCGCCTTGAGGAATAAATCTCTTAGCGAAGTTGAGGTGACCCAATAAAAACAGCAAAGCAAGATTGGTTATGGATGCGCTTTTTATGACTTCCTTAATTCGAACCAACTTTTCGAGAGGCAGTGACGTTACGCTTGCCTGAGATTGCTGTCTAATGTGATGTTGAAAATTCTGAATTGTGGTACTCGTAAAGAGGGTTCCCCTGTAAAACAGTGCCAGGTCGGATAAAATGGCTGAATAAGTATCAAGATCGGACCTATGATCAGGATAAACTTTAAATATGACATCTCTGTAAACGCCAAATGCGACGTTAAACTCGACCATGGTCAGATTCTTTCATATACTGGGATCACTTTCTATCAGAATGACTAAGACCTCTTCGATTTTTTCAAATTAAATTAACATCATTACCTGCAAGGATTTGATTCCTTAGCTGAGGAGAGATTGCAGCGCAGGTGGAAGAATGGCACTCCCATTGAAGCTGCAGGGACTGCATTTCCCAGCATTATATACAGCTTTACGTCAAATGTAAGTGCGGCGGTTGCCCAGGTAGTGGCATGGAGAGTTGTGGCCGGAGCAGTTGTTGTCCCTGGAATCGAAGTTTGTGGGAGGCAGTCGGAACAGGTTTTCACATCCATCTCGCTAATGGAGGACTGGATGTTGATGGGAGCAGCGAGGACAGGGTCTTCATCCTGATGGTCGGCGTACAGATGTTGTCTTGCTTTTTTAGCGCTAGTGGAAGCAGAGGCATTAGCGGTGACAGCGGGGTGAAGACAGTTATTTTTCTTGGATGTACTGTTCGTATGAGTGCGGAGAGGAGCGACAGGTGGAACTGCGACCTGATCCTTGACATTTTTCCATTGAAGCTGAAGGGACTGCATTTCCCAGCACTCTATGCGGCGTGTTGTCAAATGTAAGAGCGCCGGTTGCCCAGGTAGCGGCATGGAGAGTCGCGGCCGGAGCAATTGTTGATCTGAGTGACCTGATGCTCGCCCCTGAAGCTCCTGTCTGGTTAGGTGCTCCTGAACCCAGCAGAGTCTCCTCACAGTATGACAAACCATCAGAGGAGAAGACGCCTCGAGATGACCACTGACTTGAGAGCTTTATCTGCATCTGACACACCTTAAGGCTACAAGAAACCCTTAGCTGATGGAGCACATGATCTGGACAGTTTACCTTCAAGTTACGGCTTTGCTACTTTTTGCATCATGTGTACCCAGTGTATATATCAATGCCAATCTATGAATAAAGAGCTTTATTTTTAAGCAGGGTTTTTGTCATTTTTAAATACAAATGTGTATATACATGATTTATTATTTTCTCATTCTGAATATCTGCTGTTTTTAAAGCATATTTGTAATGACTCATAATTTAAAAACAGATGAATTTACTTCCATTATCTTATATTTATTAACTATAATAAACAAAAAGAACAGATATGTCAAATAGAGGGTTACATTTCAAAGCACTGCAAAAAGAACCAACAGGAAAATAAATTAAATTTGGCCTGTAGGAGCATCCTCATGTTAAAAACACATAATTCAGCATTTTTTAATCATTTGACATTACAAGCTGCCCTTATTCACAACTAAATAATACAGGCTTCTCTTAAACTAAATCCCCCTGTTATAGGTGTAGCGGACATCCACCAAGACATTATAAACTTAAGTGTCAATGAGACAATCTGAACTTATCAACTTCCTTCAGGAACTGATCTCACGACCAATAAAGGCACTTAGTGGTAGAACTCTATTTTTACCCTGTGCCTGGAATATCTTAAGATAAGACTTGGGGTCACTCTTGGGGTCAGTCCATGTTTTATGACCCCACCTTTCTGCGTTTTATGAGCATCCGTATTCCTGATGACAAAGAGAAGCATCCAATTATAATAAACAATTTAAAGAAACCTTTACTTGATATTTTAGTTCTCATCGTAGTAAGTTCCTAGATCGTACATTCTGTAATAAAACATCTGAGTTTTAAAAAGTTAGGTATAGTTAATGTCATGATAGCTAACTCTGTTTGCCATTATTTTAGTTTACGGCCATATAACCTTATCTTAACCACAGCACAGGGCAACAGAGGAGGAATGTTCTTTATCCCCCTTTTCTTGTCTCTCACACAGGACAATGATGGGTGCTGAAATGTTGAGATTAATGTTATCCACTTATTTATTATGCATATAGGTACATAGCAAACAGGTATAAAACTCTCAACTGCTGAACGGTGCATACTGCAAGAAAATTGGGTTAAGAAAACCTTCCCAGTGGTCTAAAGGTAACAAATGCATTAACTAACTTTTCTGCATCGCTTTGAGACAGGATGTGCCTAATTGTTGCAATGTTACATAGGTTAAAAAAAAGGTAGTCTTAATTTCTGTTTGGACTTGAGTTTCCTGTTACCCGTTTTCCCGCTGTTTCCTGCCTGCCCGTTTGGACTCAAGACCTGTGAGCTATTTCCAATGAATCATTGAATTGTTCCTGCTGCCTCTCCAGACGGTAACATGCCATGGGTTCAGAGGTTGACTGCCTTTATCTTGGAGCCATCTCCAATGTAATTGTAAATGGCTAATGAGTATAACCAATATACCCTATATTATAGGGAAACAAGTTCTGGCTTTTTGTAAAAACATTTTAAAAATTGCTACTTGACTTCCTTAGCCTGACTTCAGTGCTGGTATTGTGTCATGACTGCATCTTTCCACTGAAAGCTTATATGTTTCTTTATCAAAATCTGACATTTATTGGTTAAGTCAAATGTATGTAGTGTAATTTACTACCTTAGAAATTAAATATTGCACTCGTAAAAAGTTTTGGGGCAACAAAAATAAATCGATAGTTCCCACTTTGAAAGAATATGACAGACAACGACTTGGCGATAAATGGGTAATTTATTTCTAATACGATTAAATGAATTATTAAAAGATTAATAATTAAACAATAATACAAATGATGGAATTAATTAGTTTCAAATAACACAGGCAAATTATTTGAGATAGTGAAGGGAATATGTGATTTCCTTTATAATCCTGACGCTACTCTAACCGATGAATCTAAATTATAATCATCCGACACCAACTCTTGATCACATTAGAAGATGTTAGTTTCCTACTTTGTGCAGCGTTGTCCAGATGACTTTTCGGTGGGTTCAGCCGGTTATTTCTGCTCCAACGGAGTCGATTCACGGCTCTCCAGCGGTTGTTGTTTCCCACTGAGAGGCGATGACTGCCGGTTGTATGGAGTGAAGGAACGTCTACCAAATGGACTGGCAAAAGTCTCTGAATTTTACACACTGCTGTTGCAAAGTGAACTGGAAAGCGTCTTGATCCGCGGCAGCAGGTTCTTGGTCCGACGCGGAGTTTAGGACCTGATAATACTCTGAATAATATGATAACTGAAACTACTCGTTGTGATATACTTAAACTAATCTCGTTTGGCCTAACGACAACAATTAAAGTTGATAGCTCACGAGGTCAACGGACGTGAGTAAAATAAGGCTTCGTTAAAATGAATAACTATAAGATGCTCAAAAGTAGTTCAGAAGAAAGAGCACTAGACAATAACTGCGATTCTCAAATAAAATAACGGGAGCATTTATGAAGCTCCGTAAACCAAACAAAACGCACAACCAACACAAAACGAAAAACGAAAAACAAGTGAGCGACAAAGAAAAGTTCAAAAGGTTTATCCACCCAGGATGGGTGTCAACTGGCGGGGTGCGGTTGTAATTTATGATATCTCTCCGCAACTATTTCAAGTTTCTTTGTCTCTTAATGTTGGCATACTCTTGCTTAGTAAATTAACTAATCTATCATCTTAAACAAATAAGTCACATACTTTCCCCCACTATGGATCATGAATATAAACCTTACACAGGTATCAACTTGTATGTAAACAAAAATGGAATTTTAGTTACACATAGTTAGTAAACAGGATTTAACCAGATAATACAGAGACAGAAATGTGCATCTGTCATGTGACTTACTAGCGTGTAAACATTTCAGAACTATCTCTAACATTTACTGTTTGTTTACCTGTTCAGAACCTTCCGGTCCTTAAGAAAATATATGTCTTATCACTGATGGTGTGTCAGGTGTTTAAAGGGCATGAAACATATTTAAATATATAACTTGAGTGGGGTTATTGAATACTCTGAAGACTTATACAGTGTTATTCAGACCTACAGAGAATAATTGTAAGACACTTAGTTTCTGTTTGTGACTAAGTATTTATGACTTAATCTGTGAAGCCTAGATAAGAGAGTGGTGGAAGAGAGAAAGGTTAGGCAATAGTTCAGAGAAATACTTCAGTTAATCCCTCTATGTTTTCACTTCCCGGTGCTAACTTCGTATCTTGCCTTGAGATCTTCCTCTAAGGGCTGTGGACTGTCAGATTTGTCACCTGTATTGCTTAAGGTGTAGAGGTACCGTCTGGTATGATGGGAGAGTCTCTGAGGAAGTGTATTCAAAAACTCCCCTCTAGTGATGATATTCCAGAGTGGGGGTTATTGGATTGTCTGTAGTTGGATGATTCTCAAATGTTAGATACACAATGCTGCTCCACACTCGCTACATGTAGTTACAAGAAAAAAGTCAGATTGTCATTGCCTGAGACCAATCCATATTTGATAAAAGGTCTGTACTTTCAAGTCTTCCGACCACTCAAAGCGCTTTTACACTGCATGTCATCATTCACCCATTCACACCCATTCATACACTGATGGCAGGGGCTACCATGCAAGGTGCCACCTGCCCATCAGGACTATCTAAGCATTCACACAGCGATGGCACAGTCTTCGGGAGTGATTTGGAGTCAGGTGTCTTGCACAAGAACACATTTACATGGACTAGAGGAGCCGGGGATTGAAACAGGGCCACAGTCGCCCTTGATGTCAATAACAATTGACAATGGATCAGACAAATAAACAAGTCTATTTTAAATTTCATCAGTTACATTTCAACTGTGCTACTGTCAACTGCTATGGTGCTGAAGTTGATCTTCTTTGCTCTGTGAGCACCATCAGGTGATCAAGCTGAACAGCTGATGAGTGGATGAATAAAAAAAACACAGCACAGCCTAACAGGTCCAGGCTTATTTAATTCCTTCAAAGAGAGAAGTGGGAGCATTGTCACTAAGTTAATACATCAGAGACATTTACAGTACATCACACACATTAAAATGTAGCCAAAAGTAATAAACAAAACATAATATTTCTTCCCTCTATTCCTTTAATGTATTAAAGTGTGCAATTTGGATTACGCTTTGAAAGATCAAATACTAACCGCACTTTAATCAGCATTACAGCTATTTAAGGGAAGTAGTAATGCAAACATGGAGGGTTTGAACTGTCACCCCTAGTTTTCTGCACAGACCAGCTTCATTTGCATTGCTCACAATGGTAAATTGACTGTACTTGTATAGCGCTTTTCTAGTCTTCCAACCACTCAAAGCTTTTATATTACTAATCATCCACCCATTCACCCATTCACACCCATTCATACACTGATGACAGGAGCTACCATGCAAGGTGACACATACATACACCGCAGGCTCCTGCAGGAGCAATTTGGGGTTAAGTGTCTTGCCCAAGGACACATCAACATGGACTGCCGGAGCCAGGGATCGAACTGCCGATCCTCTGATTGGAGGACGACCCTGCTCTCCACTGAGCCACAGCCGCCCCAATGGAACTCCTTTCACTGACCTGAACCACCTTCACTCAACTCTCAACAACAGGACCAATAGCACAAACTTAAAAACATGACATAGACAGACCAGAATACACAGACCAGAAGACACAGAACAGAAGACACAGAACAGAATACACAGAACAGAAGACACAGAACAGAAGGACACAGACCAGAAGACACAGAACAGAAGACACAGACCAGAAGACAATATATAAAGTGATAGGTTGATAAGTGTTCAGGACTATGATCTTGATATAACACATTGTTTTCACAACATGAAACTGCAATGTCTACATACTATACACACACACACACACACACACACATTAGGAACCCAGAATTATGACAACAAGTGTTGAGTAACATCAAATCAAACATTTAAGTCCAAACCAAGTGGAGATACATTAGCAAAAAATAAATACCACTAACCCTGTGCAGTACTACCTGTCACACAGCTCCTATCTATTCAAACAATAAGTTTATAAGTGATAGGTCAAAACAATTCAATGACTGTCATAGGTCATAGCAGTGGATTCTAAATAAATGTGAGGGGTGTTTCAAAGTAAGTATACAAAAAACGATGTTAAATAACTGCAGCTTAAATGAATAAGTCCACCTCTTTTTCTCATATTGGACAGGTAAAACATTCAAACTGAACTTTGAAAGATGAAGATCACAAGGACATAATATTTAGTTATCTGCTGCACTCAGTTAGCTGTATCTGTTGTTAGTTTCCATTTTACAGAATTAATCTTTAACATTTGAAGAATTTTATTCATCCTCTACTTTGAACTCTTCAGGGCCAGCTGCATGGGAAATAAAACAATGTAAAATATGTTTGTTGCAAAAATACAAACAAATACAAATACAGTCCATATACAAATCTGAACTTTGTAATATATATTACATTCATGACCAAGGAAAAGGTAGTATATATAGTAAATATAGCTGTATGCATATGTCACCTTGTGAGCAGTGTCTGCAAACTGCTGGGCTTTGTGCATCAGTTCCACGGTCTTGTCCTCAGCACGAGTTAGTCTCTGTCCACGCCGCCCCAGAACCACATTCACCCTGCGGACTGCATTACCCATAGTTCTCCATGTGACCTGCCCTGGCTGACCTGTTTATATACACAAAAGAAGAAAACATATATCAAAAATATATTCACCTATGTTAGCAGTCAGAGTAATATGTTGTCTTTTCGTCTTTATTACTGGAGCATGTATTGCATATGACAGAGAAACACTCATCAACATCAACATCCATTCACACCAGCCAAACCAAACGCCACCAAAAGCATAGGCGACCGCCTCGGGAGGAGATGGAGGGGGGCCGAGATGGAAGCTAAGCTAACCTAGCCCTGAGCTGAGGCTGCTCCACTTCCAAGCCCACTGCTGACTGTCTGATGACCGGTCACATCTTCACAGAGACCTGGCTCCATCGTTCAACCCAGATCAAGCTGATCAAGCTGCACTTGACGCATAGGCCGCAAGACAGGGCAGGACTCCGATGGGAAAAGAGGAGGAGGACTCTGTTTACATCAATGATGCTTTGTGCTCAAACAAATGTTTAGTTTAATGGACAATGTTTCCCTGATGTCGAATTTTTTATGTGAAGATGTTTGCCATATTATCTACCCAGAGAATTAGTTATGTGTGGTTGTGTGGCAACAAGGCTGTAAAATGTGCACAGCACACAATATATGGGGCGGCTGTGGCACCGCTGCTCCTCCGGGATGGGTCAAATGCAGAGAATTGTATTTTCCCCATTGTGGGACTAATAAAGGCTTAATTATTATTATCATTATTATTATAACGTGTGGCCTGACCTTTCTCAGCGATTCGCCCAGCCTTGGAAACAGCAAAAAACTGCGAGAAATTTCCTCAGAGACATGCATGCGAAAAAAACATTTAAAGTTTCAAACGTTAACAAAACTCTGGACTTTATTGGGCCAAATGATAGCAAGCATAGCTCCATTGGACTCAATGTTAAATCACACAATAATTTCTCAAAGAAAGCAGACTGTGACACCACAAACATAAAAAGTACATCAGCGAGTTCGACAGTCTTATCTCTCTGATATCAACATTTTGACAGTTTAACTAATTGTATGTCAATCAGGGGCAGGAGTTTGACAGGTAGTTTTGTTGAAAATCACTGTCTACACTTACATTCCTTAATCTCTGATCCCAGGTGCCACTATCACCCTGGCAACCAGTGACACACACGCACAGAAGCATGCAAGCACGCACGCAGTGCGTGTGTGTCTGTGACCTATGAATCTTGAACACAGAGATGAGAGGAGAGATAACTCTTCATTCTCAAGTGCCCTCAGGGTCACATTTTAAACACCACAAACATAAAAATGACATTAACACGATCAGAAATGCACCAGTTTTTATGGTCTTTTGCTTTTCATGTTTTTCTTGTGAAGCAAATCAGCCTTAACTGCATTTTGATGTGCAACTCTGTGAGCCGGAAATCAATCTCAGTGCTCCATATGAAGGACATTCTAATTACTAAAATGCATCTCGAGGATCAAGGAGCGAGGAGGCTTGCTTATAAAAAAGGTGTGAAACACAGCTGGAATAATCTCAAAATATGTCAGGACTCAAAAAAATTATTTAACAGTTCCTTATGTTTATTGTACTTATTTAAAAAGATAAAACTTTCTGCCCTTCAGTTTGTGTCGCTCCATTTAAGGTGCTGTTCTAACCTCATGGGGGGGTCGGTAGTTCGAGGAGAGAAATGGACGATGTTCCATCTGGGAAATATGAAAGACCCATGGACAGAGAGACTGAGGAGAGGACTTGAGTGTGAACCATCACCATCCGGCCAGGTTGGTTTGTTAGCAGTCACTGATATCACCTGGCATGATCACATGGTATCACAGCTGGCGATTGTCAATCAACTTTTGTTTCACTTTAGCTTTCAATGTGCAATATTGCTGGTGCAGCATCAAATTTATTTCAGAGGTGTTCCATTTGCATATATTCAACAACTGAGTGGAGACAACACGCTGGACAACTTGAGAATGTTTTGAGTATTGTTGCTCAGAAATCCTGCAGAAATATGAATTCTCTGTCTTGGGATGGGGGGGAGGATTACAGCACATAAATACACACACACACACACACACACACACACACACACACACACACACACACACACACACACACACACACACACACACACACACACAGAGTTCACATACTCCTATCAGCCGTCTCCTGAGCAAACTGTTCACCTCCTGTTTGTTTTGAAACAAATTTGCTTGTGTTTTTCTTCAGTGACAAATTTATGAGCTTTTTTAAGCAGAGGGCAAGTCTACCAACACAATTAACAATGAACTTATTTTGAGTTATCTTTCCTTAACTGCAAAACTGATTCACTGAAGCATCACTTGAATGTACTTTCTACAGTTCCTTCATCGAGAGTATCCTGTGTTTCTCCTTCATTTGCTGGTTCCCATCCCTCACTGTCAAAAACAGAAACCGTCTCCAAACCATAGTGAACACATGTTCCAAAATCACTGGAGTGCCACTTCGAAGCCTAGCCTCATTCTATGAGCAGCAGGTCAAGGCAAAGGACCATGACATCATGGGGGATAGTACCCATGTCCTACGCCCTCGGTTCCAGATGCTACCTCTTGGGCGCCGCCTATGCCTCCCCAGGCGCTCTACCAACCGGCATAGAGCATCGTTTATACCAGAAGCTATCCGCCTGGTGAACAAGGAACTGAAGGTCAACTCTGTTCTCTATTTGGACGTTGGCACATGAAATGTGATAGTGCCTATCTGCTATGTAGATTACTTATTAATTTACTTATTTTCGAATTATTTATTATGACTTTTAGTAATAGCAATTGCACATCCAACCTTAGCTCCTCTGCTTGTAAATAGTTTTTTGTCTGTTTCTATTTATGCCGAAAATCTAATTGCCCTTGTGGATTAATAAAGTTGTATTGTATTGTAATGTATTGTATCATACTGTACTCTCATCACAATAGCACTGCATGTCACATCACAACTGAGGTTATGCATGAGGTACTTAAAACTGTAACTTGGTGCTTTGCTGCAGCCTGGTACGTCTCCCAGCCATTACACTGCCCCTGCCAGCGGGTTCACTGGTGCGCTGCCTCTCAGTCTCAAAGAACTGGGCTTCCTAAAGACCGGCTATTGTGTCGACGTCCCCGAAATAAACAAAGTGTCCTATCATCTGACCGCCACATCACAGAGAGGCCTTTCTGTTGCAGCAAAGAGGTGCCACACAGAGGACAATAGACAAAAAGATAGAAGGGAAAATGACCCAGAAGGACACAAGCCCAGGATGATATGACAAGAGGAGTCATGGTGGTGACAGGATGTGTGTTGTTTTGAATACCAGAATACACTGAAAATGTCATTTTGAAATGTCTCTGAGAAAAGGAAGCAGACGCCAAAGTTTTCCTGTTTAGTGATGAAATGTGTTGGTAGTCCATCTTCTTCGCAGAGTTTTTAATGGATTTGAGGTGCTTACGCACTCATTTAGGGGTGTAGGAATTCTGAGCATCCTGAAAAAATGTTGCTCTCCTTCCTCAGGTACACTTCTCACACGTTTGATGGAACAGATGATATAGCTGTCTACACAGATCACTCATGTTTTATTTTAAGAGTCGCACAGCAGTGATTGTGTGTTGGGCTGGAGGTGCTGCCAGAACATGGATGACCTGCACAGCAGTGTTTTACCTGAGACACTGAAGGAGGACTAACGTGCTGCTTTAACTAATTTGCCTGTGAAGACATGGAGTAAAACAACATGACTGCAATCTGTGAGAGCCATTCAGCAATTTCAGAAAAGATCATTATTTCCTGAGAAAACTAATCATTTAGAAGATGTCAGGATGACACTACCCACATCAGTCTGATAATGATCCAACAGCACAGCTGTGGGGCACTGAGCAGGAAACTAAGCATTGAGTGAGACAGTTCTATGATGTGCTCAGCAATGTTGAGGTAGTTGGAGGTCAGTGGGTGGTACAGCTCCTCCCCAGCTCCTCCTGAACCCCAAATTGCTCCCCACGGTCAGGCCAGCAACCCTGTTTTGTAGTTTGATGCCTTCAGTGTGTGTCTGAGCATGTGAATGAACAAGTACTGACAAAAACTAAGAAAAGAGATCATATTACTGCGTATTAGCTTCTGTGCACTGGCTCCCTGTTAAGAACACGTTCCATTTTTAAAATCTTTTTTCTCACCTACAAAGCCCTTATTGGCCAGGCACCGTCGTATCTTAAGGACCTTATAGTTCCATATTACCCCATAGAGAGCTGCGCTCCCTGAATGCAGGGTTACTTGTGCTTCATAGAGTATCAAAAAGTAGGATGGGAGTCAGAGCCTTCAGTTAATAAGCTCCTCTTCTGTGGAACCAACTTC
Organism: Anoplopoma fimbria; assembly: GCF_027596085.1. Lineage (NCBI taxonomy): Eukaryota > Metazoa > Chordata > Actinopteri > Perciformes > Anoplopomatidae > Anoplopoma > Anoplopoma fimbria. The sequence goes on from NC_072466.1 coordinate 18,677,258, forward strand.
CAGTTTCTGTCAGACACACTCATTCAGACACACTCATCACTTTTAAGAGTAGGTTTAAGACCTTTCTTTTTGATAGCGCATATAATTAGACTGGCTCAGGTTTGCCTTGGTCCATCCTGACACCCACTTCTATTACTGTTATTAATAATAATAATAATAATAATAATAATAATAATAATAATAATAATAATAATAATAATAATAATACATTTTATTTAAAGACCGATTTTCAAAGTTCTCAAAGACGCTTTACAGACATTTAAAATCATCATTAAGAGCACTAAAAACTTAAAACACACAGCATTCGTCAGACATTAAAAGCAGCATTCGACAGACATTAATTATTATTACTAAATGGTAAATGGACTAAACATTTATAAATACACCATTTATGTTAATCAATAGGAGCACAGAGCTCTTTTCTGTAAACATGAATGACAGATACGATGTTTCATTTTAGTGAAGCTGTAACTTTTTGATTATTCAACTTCAACTTTAACTTTAGCCTTATTATCCCTGAAGGGAGATTTGTCTTGCAGGCATAGCACACAGAGACATAGGCACATGGACTAAGTTACATATAACATGATAACATACATAAAATATGAATCAGTCAAGAAAATACATTTTGGTAAAGAACTATTGTGTTAGCCATAGTCTTAGTCTTTCCAACTCTTAAACTTTTGTTTCCACTATCCACTTGAATGATTACTCGAGCAATTTAGTATGTCACTGAGATATCCTGGTTTGTAGTCCCTAGTATGGGACAAGCTCCCCCCAAAAAATCCTACCACAAACAAAAAGTATATTTTCATTAATCCCTCCCTGCATATATTTATATAATATTTATATACATAACAATATTTCTTCACTACTTGTTACTAGGTTGGAAGGTTACAAGGTTTCTTGATTAGTTATCGTAGGACGAGGTTGCAAAACGCAATATAGATTGTAGGCCCAATTTGTTAATTATGAAAGAAAACCAAAAAAGAACATTTTACATATAGAGGGCGAAGGAGTTCCACAGACAGAGGAAAGAAGCGGTTTTGAAGTCTGGTGGTTCAGCAGCTAATTCGTCTGTATCTCTTTTCAGACGGCTGCAGGGTGAACAGGTTTTGGCTGGGTAGGGTTTGTCTTTTTATGTCCTTGAGCTCTTTACAGGCTCCTCATCTCACCAATATCACTGATGCTCAGTAGATGGGTACCAATGGTGTTCTGGGTGGTTTAATCAGTAGCAGTAGGTTCTTCTCTGAGCACCACTCTGATTTCCATTCTCTTTGAAATCTGTTCGTTGTTTGTAATACAGCCGATGACTGTAGTGTCATCTGCAAACTTTACAAAAGGGCTCTCCTCATGTTTGGGGTAGCAGTCGTGGGGTACAGCATGAACAGAAGGGGGCTGAGCACACAGCCATGGTGGGCTCTGCTGTTCAACACTAGAGTGTGGACTCTTACTCGTACACATGTACCAAATCGTTCTTTCAATTCTTTACCTTTATCTGTCCAGCTTTGTTGTCCATTTCCCTAGCTCTTATTTGTATTTCTGTGTTAGTACATCAAAAGAAATGCAAGATTCATATTCCTTGTATGAGCACATCTACTCGGCAAATAAAGGTGTCTCTGATTCAGATTTTCTCAGACTTGACATGGTTCCTTCAGAGACACAGAAGACATTATACGGCTGTTTAGAAGGTATTGACAATAACTAATGAACCTACATGATCAGTAAATGCATGACTTAAGCCCACCATTTCATCACTGCCTTACCTTGAGTGGGTGATCGACTTTGGTGTGTAACCATTGTATTCTTCATACGATTCAAGTATGCTTTGCAGCGGTAGATGAACAGATTCATGGTGCAGGCGTCTGAAAGAACACATTAAAACGAGCTCATTCACATATAAACTAAATGATTTACAGAGTATCATGAACATCAATAATCTTGTGACACTACCTCCTGTGAGTTTGGATTGGCAGTTGATGAACTCTGTCTGTCTTGGAAGAATGTAGCTCTTCCGTCTGGCCTGCAGGGTTCTGGCTGCAGTGGACTGACTTGCTCTCCTCTGGTGGCCCATCTTGTCCAGATTTCCTGCTTTCCCCTCCCAGTAGGTCTGGCAGGCGTGGTACAGGATTTGGACAAAAATGCACTTCTCTGCTGATGAGCTGGCTACCCACTGGTCCACAGCATTGTCAAACACCAGGTCAAACTCTGGGCTGTCCTGGATGAGCAGGATACAGGCAAGAGATTAAAGTCAATATGTTGGATAGACCACTACTGGTAAGAACAGAATGTCCACATGCTGCTGACCTTGTTGGGGTTAATGCCGTTGACCTGTCGGAGCTGCTCCACCGTCCACTGGGACCTTCTGATGAAAGAGGAGGAGCCACCAAACTGCTTCACCTTTATAATGAGGAGCTGATGTGGTCTTGTGTTGGTCACTAAGTAAATTGTATAGAAAAAATGTTATCTTTATTGAAAGCCTTCAAAAATAGTTTATAAGGGATAAACAGGTTTACATAATAACTGCAAAGAAGACATTGGGAATGCCATACTAAATCATGACTTTAACTTGATAATTTGTAATTTCAGTCCAAGAAACTTATGTCAAATAACTGACCATTTATAAACAGTTAGATATGGCAATGAAGGCTCTGCTTTTTGAGGGAGCTCTTAAGGAATCCAAGAAGTAGCACATACCTGAACATCAAGAAATTAGCAAGCCAACAATACCAAAAGCGTCAATCACATAAACAAGAGTGAATTGGTGTGCATCATTACATTGTTCTGACGGGCAGGTGGCACCTTGCATAGTAGCCACTGCCTTAAGTGTATAAATGAGTATGAAATAGTAAATGACATGTAGTGTAAAGGCACTTTGAGTGGTCGGAAGACTAGAAAGGCGCTGTACATGTCACAGTCACAGATTCACTCTTCCTGCACTATTTCTCTCAGCTCACAGCCCAGCCCCCTCTCTCTCACCACACTCTCCCTCACTCACCTAATCAGCCTCATGCAGTGCACCTGTCTGCCACACCCACCTCATCAGCACAATCACCTCATCAGCACAATCACTCTCTGCTGCACCTACACCCTGCAGTATTTAAACCCCAGTCTCACACACACTCACTGCCAGATCGTTCTCCGCATTATGCCAGACCTTCCAGCGTTATTCCCAGGACTGATTTCCCGTTGTCGACCCCGCTTGTTTGAACTTCTCCGCCTTGCCTCTGCCCCGGTTAACCGACTCAGCCTTCTGTCCCCGACCACGAGATTTGCCTTCGCTCCTTTTGGTTTTTGTCTGCCTGCTCCGCTGACGGATCAGCGCTCTCTAGAGTGGAATATTCCCCGTGAGTTATCTCCTGCCTGTCTGTCTGCTGTTTGTTCCGCTTTGAATAAAGCTCCAGAACTTTACTCTGTCTCCTGGTCGTACTGCACTTGGGTCCACACACCACCCGTTACAGTACAAGTACAATTTGCTTTTTACCACTTACCATCTTCAAACTGAACTTACTATACTGAATCATCAATTACAGAAACTTGAAACCTGATATTGTGTTTGGGGTCTTGACTCGAAATATGAGTAACATAAACTTCATCAAACGTGCAAGAAGTATAATGCATAGGGTGAGGATTATCACGTACATACTTTTCTACATATTGTTATAAGTAGGTGGTATATAATAAAAATTTCATTCAAAAATGAAAATAAATAAATGCTAAACTAACACAGCTTGAGGCCCAGATTAAAGACCCAATGGAATGGATATTTTCAATACCCTGTCAAACAAGATCACTAGATCAAGAAAATACAAAAGCGATACAAAGGACTATGGTGGAGGGCACAGAAACATTCCCTGGAACATGCCCTACTACACACTTTAAAAAAGCAAGTAACACTAGATTTTCGATGGTCAGCAAAAGGGACAAGTCAAAAGGAAATGAGGCTGAAAACATCGTATCCCCAATCCTTTCATTCTAATTTAGACTTCCTGGCTCTTTACGAACCATGGCTCAACTCCAATATTGTAATAGAACTAGTAGAAATGCCTGGCAATCATTTCTACTGCAAAGATAGACCCTCAGGGAAAGGTGGAGATGTAATGATGTATGTTCAGTTTATTTATTTTGTATAGCCCAGAATTACAAATTTGCCTCAGAGGGCTTTACAATCTGTACACATGCGACATCCTCTGTCCTTCCCTCACATCGGCACAGGAAAAACTCCCCTAAAAAAACCTTTAACAGGGAGAAAAAAGGAAGAAACCTATGGGAGAACGACAGAGGAGGGATCCTTCTCCCAGGATGGACAGAATGCAATAGATGTCATGTGTACAGAATGAACAGCATAACAGATGTGAAAGATAATATTTAAAGCTGGGGAATGGAAATAATATTTAGCTGTATAAATAACCCTCTCACCCCAAATGTCCTTTGATGTGCTGGTCATGTATATCCCTCCATCAAATACAACTTCCTTCTTTAATGATTTGAAGCACTGCTAAAGTTAACTAAAGAAACATTTTTAGATTCAATATAAACTGGTTGGACAACAAATGAGTGCAAACTAAACAAAATATGTATCCTCAAAGTTCAATCTGAAACAAAGCTACTCCAACAAGAATCACCAGAAACTGTCAGACATTGATTTACTTGATATTCTCAAACAATCCATGATGGGTAATTAACAATGAAATTTAGTCACAGACCAAAAAAAGGTTCTTAGGCCATGCCTGTAATTCAGTGACAATAAAAGGCATTCCAAACCACTGACGTCATCACTTTTACATCCCTGAGAAACAAGGTGGTCAAAGAAATGCTTGTTGCAAAGATGAAGTAGTTTACCAGTCAATTGAAAACATCAAGGGGAATGGGTACTTGGACACAAATGTACAGTTTGGTCAACCCTAAACCTCAGAACAAAGCTCTGTTAAGTAGCTTAAGATTGAGAATGCCATAGCCAAAGAGTTTATGGAAATTGCAAATTGCTTTATGCACATGCAAAAGATGTCTTGCATAGACATTCATCTACCCCAGCAGAGCCGTTTACCAAACTCATAGACTTGTCTTTAGCCACAGAAAGATTCCCTGCTCTCTGAAGACGGCTCTAATTACCCACATTTGCATGTAGATGGAGCTAACCTGACAACAAATAACAGGCCAATTTGCATACCTTGCAATTTTCTAGAAAAGGTTGTAGCACAACAATTATGGCATATTTGCAGGATAATATTATCTTTCACCCAAATCAATTTGGTTTAGGACCCAAGCATTTAACAGAACTAGCTAATAGCTAACTACTTAAAAACATCAAAAGCTTTATGGATAGGGAAAGAGTAGTTTGTTCAGTCTAGACCTCAAAAAAGCTTTTTACACTGTCAATTATGAATAAATGCAAAAAACTTGGTTTATTTCTTAGTTACAAAATAGGAGTCAACGTTCATTCTAAAATCTGTATGCCGTGACCGTACATGGGAATACTACAAGGATCAGTTCTCAGACTTTTGTTGTTTAGTTTATATATCAACGACATCTCAACAATAGTTGAACTACAAATGTTTGCTGACAATATTGTTTCATTAGAGGCAGCAAAATCACCTACTATCGCTGCAGTCAAAATAAAAGATCTTAGGCGTAGATCTTAGACAAGATCACACACTGGCATGACATTTCCCGCTCAACACTCAATGTTAAAACAACTGTATGTAGTTCCCAAACACACACATTCAAAGTTTGGATATAAGACAATTAACTAGAGACGGTACAGGGCTAATCAAACCCTTAGGCAAATCAAATGCAGCTTACTCTTTAATACAGCTCAACATGGATGAAAACAATGATTTTTTTTTCTCATCTCTCATACTATATAACCCTTTTGCCTTTAAACCACTAACATCCCTTTATAACCAAGATAACAATGTTCTGGACAAGAAATAACGAAGATTTCATCATTGCAACATCCTAAAGAAGCATAATCTTCAATATCATAACTGTATTTAAGATAAGATAAGATAATCCTTTATTAGTCCCGCAGCGGGGAAATTTGCACTTCACTATACTACCACTAACACCCGAAGTGTATCAAAAGGAAATTATAGAACTGGACACTGCAAGACTTCCTTTGCACCAACTGCATTCTCAATTAACGGAACAACCCTCTGGAATCCCCTAACTGCCAGCTCAAAGCAGATTCAGGATTTGAAAATATTTTTCCAGTCCTGGTTAGACTTGGCCAGAACTGTAACCATTACACCAACTAATCATTACTTCCATTGTCATGGAAGGCTGTTTGTGTTTTTGTTTATATGCCCTGATTTTAAGATTTTAGAGTGTAACATGTAATTGTATTGATGACTAAAACTGTCAATGCCAAACAAGGGACTGGTGTTGGAACTTGGCTTTCGCTATATAATGTACAATACATTTCACACTGCCTCTGCAATGTTCAGTGTTTCTCTGTACTTGTCCCTTACAAAAAAATTGCCTAAAAATATTTCTTATTGGCGCTCTAAGGAGATTGGATTACTGATTTATGAAGAAAGTATCCCATTTGTCCTGTATTTCACGCTGTATTGTAATCAATGTATTGGTTTATTTTGTATGCCCTTTAGTAACACCTAGTGTAGACTGTGAATAGCTGCACTGATGAGGCGTTGAGCCAAATGTTCAGAGAAACAGAAGTGATGTTCAGGAAGTTCCTTATTGCCCATGGATTCATAGAGTTAGCATCAGTGTGCGATCTTCTTAATCCTATACCTTAAAGTCCACAAAATCAGCTTCATCTGTAAGTCATCTACTATTTACAGATATATTAACATGTTTAGGTTAAGATTTCTTTGGATTGAGTACAGTATTGTTGATGATGGTTAATTTACTGTCAACTACATATTGATGTATTAGTGTTTGGTGGCTATAGCATTGGTGCTTGTGTTAATGGTATTTACTGTTGAATATCATCTATTATTACTTACATTTGAATACTGTTAGTCACTTGTCGACTTTGGTTTATGTCAGTAAGCTTTTATCTACTGATTTAATAGAGATATTATTTAGTACTTACAAAGGCATTTACCTTTTGTATTTTTGTGCTCTTTTTCAGTTTTACAAAATGACATGTTTTCCTTCATTAAATTCTGCCAAACACAACAACCTGTCTGTTCCTTGGAGAATGCGGTGCTGGAGAATATATAACATCAAGCTGGCTGTATAGCTGAAAAATAAGTTTCCTGCAACAACTTTTAGTGAGAACAGCACACACGGCTTACCCAAAATACTAATTCTTCGCCGTATTGTTTTACGTGTTGCCTAACTGAAACTTTGTCTCAATTTGTAAAAAGAATTTATGAAAAATTGGTGATCGAACTTCCCTCCTATCTAGGAGACACAACATATGTCCTAAACAGAATATGATTTTAGCCCTCTAGATGTGCAAAGCCTCTATACCTACATCCCTCACAAGATGGTTGACAGACCCTGCCACACTATTTGAGTACTCGTTATGAAGGCATTCTGTCTCCTAATGAATTTTTATTGATACTATCTGAATACATTTCATTTATTAACGTCTTTCAATACACTGGCTGCATCCATAATAACTGCCTAACCCCTAACACTCAAAGGTTTCCATGTGGTTCGAAAGGTCTATGCATGATATATATTTAAAGTATGGAATGGTACATTACATGAGCTAAATACCCTAATAAGGCACATATAATTTCACTTCTACATTCTTCTTCCTTTCTTTCACTGCTGAATTTGATTTTGATCATATAAATTTCTTGGATCTCATCATTTATTTCACATGTCTACACTAACCTGCCCCCCCAAGCAGTTTCGTGGCTCTATAGTGTAACAGGATCGTCATGCTTCAAGTGGTCCTTGACAGTTAAATATAATCATATTTAGGCAGCAAACAACCCGGATGCCTATTTTAGCTAAAAAAAAAAGGTTACTATGCTAGACTTAAATTGTTAATAATTTGCTTTTGTACATATGATGCTTTTAGAAAAATAGTTAAAAAATGACCATTAGCTGTGAAAATGTATAATTTTATTTCACTTGTATCTTAACATGTAAATGTACAACTGTAAGTGTAATTACCTAGCATTCAGCTTTGTTTTTTACTGTTTCTATTTTGTCCACACTTTAAATGTTAGGCTCTAATGAATGACATCATAATAATAATAATAATAATAATAATAATAATAATAATCAATCCTTTATTAGTCCCACAATGGGGAAATTATTTCTCTGCATTTAACCCATCCCGGAGGAGCAGTGGGCTGCAATGAAGCGCCCGGGGAGCAACTTGGGGTTAGGTGTCTTGCTCAAGGACACCTCGGCATGTTGCCGGTAGAGGGGTTTGAACGCCAACCTTGTGGTTACGGGACAAGCGCTCTACCTCATGTGCCAGGAGTAATAGTACATCCAGCTGGTCTGCTGACAAGAGAGGCTTTTTCTCACAAGATGAAATTAATAACTGGCCAATCAGAGTTTATCTTACTAACCCGAGGACTTCCTTTCATTATGCTGCAAAAAAACAAACACATTTCAGACTATCAATGCTTAGCTATTGTTTACTAAATAACATAAGTCCTTAAAGTCAAATTTAACCTGAAACACAGATGAATGTGGCGTAGTCTTCTTTGGCTCCAGTAGGCAGGAAAGACATTCTCTTCCTTTTCCTCCTACGCACCTCCACTGCCACCAACATCCGCTCATCACGAGGGATGAAGACCTCTTTGTTGATAGCAGACTGAATGTTCATTGTAGTCCTGAGACCTGTTGAGGTGATGGATGGACATGACTGAGCTTGTCTAAGAACCACAGGCTCCAAACACCAATCAGCTGTTTTCTGCTAACAAGCCTCTATGATGAACATGCTTTGTACATTTAGTGACTTTATATAGTTTGACTCTTGACTTTATTTTTGTCTTTATCAAGACTAACATTCCTGAAAAATTAGATGAATAGAAAAACATTTAAAACGTATAAAGTCTAGTACTGAAAGGATTTGTCAATTAATATTTTTTTCAATTAAAGATAAATAAATAAACAAGGACTTTGATTAATTATTGTTTGAATAATAAGCACAAACACAAATTAATCTCTGGCTGCAGTTCTCACAGTATCACAGTAGGCTGAATGCATTTGTGCTTTAATCAGTGAAAACAAGCCATTTGAAAAAGTAACTTTACTCATTTTACTACTTTATGACTTCAGATTTAATCAATCTGAAAAAAACAATAGATTAAACGTTTGTTCAGAACTAATTCAATCTTCATGAAGAATTAAAGTTCTTCTATAATACTTTCAGCTGTTATGAAATGGATATTCTTTCATGAAAACCAAGTGATATGACCATAGTTAAACACTCATCACAGCACTAAGTAAAGAGGCTAAAGCAGATAATGATGTATTTATCTTTTCATTTCCTACAGTAAATTTCTGATTCATGCTTCTACTGTAGATCAAAAATGTTTGACCAACAGGTTAGCTTACCTGGTTTTGTCCGTTTCTTCTGACTGTTGTAGTGGTCTCAGCCTGATTTTCTTGTTAGTTAAACATCAGATTTTGTAGCCTGTTATATTATTAAATGTTTCCCAGGATTCCGTCATGAATGTATTCCCCGCGCACACCAAGCGGCGTGCCTTGCTGTGAAGGCACCAAAAAAACACAGTCCATCCCATTTCAGAGGTTTACATGCACGTGGTTTAAGTCTGGAAGTTGGAGAACAGTCATTGGCTGTCTCATAGACAAAGCCAGGGCTGACTAGCACTTTGACGGGGGGGCTGCTCTTCTATAGAGATCCAAATTGTTCATTGTCAAAGACATTATGAATTCGTAAACACAGAAAAAATGTGTAAAATAACTATTAACTACTCAAAAAGCAAAATATTATATACGATTTAATTATATTTCATCCTTCTTCCCATCGCTTTTCATCACAAAATATTCACCTGTCAATCAAGATATTTTTCATTGGCTGACAGACAATCACATAACTGACTCTATCTTTTGTCTTGATTAAATATATATAAAAAAAAGAAAGTGGTAAAAATTATGTTGTGAAATATAGACTGACTTTCAAAAAAGGCCATTTTATTAATAAAAAACCCTGCTGGAATTTGAAAATAACCTTACAAAAAGTGATTCACTGTGATGTACTAGTCACAGTGAAATAGGTGATGATAAAATGACATTTGCAGTGGTGCAACGGTGACTAATAAGAGGTCATGAGTGATCTGTTGGCCACACTCCTGAAAGTTATCATAGATAACAGTTAAATCCACTCAAAATGTGTTTTTTCTGTCCCCTAAAATGTCTGACCTTCATTATACTGACTTGTATCTGTGCAAAGTTTGTCAGTAGAGAGTTGTTTTCACATTCCTCCACTAAAGGCGGAGATGTCGGTGCGCTTACCTTGAATCTGAGATTAGAACGTACCCTGAGCAAGCTAGTTCTGATATGTCGCTGTCTAATATGCAAATGCAGGGTAAGAAACCTTAAGTGAGAGCTGATATTCAGCTTGAGATCTGATTGACAAATGTACCCAGGAAGTGAAAGGACTCCGCAGTGGCCACCAGGGAGTCACACAGGTTGATGTGGGCAGGTGATGCTGCATTCTTTCGGAATCCACAACCATCTTCACTGTCTTTAGAGCATTGAGCTCTAAGTTGTTTAGTCTGCACCAGGTCACCAGATGGTCAATCTCCCTGCTGTGGGCGGACTCATCCCCACCAGAGATGAGTCTATGTTAAGTTTTTCATGTGTGCGACATGCATGGTATTCCGTGATTTCCACTTCATGACTAAAGTCTTCTTGCCGATATTTAGGGCTGGTAGGAACAATCTCTTAGTAAGCACAGTAAGGGGGATAATGGGATCCATCAGCCCAGGAAGATGAAAATTCCTTTCCAAAAGGGTTTAACAGGTCTGCAGTGCCAGGTGGAATGACATAGCTATCAGGTTATTTTGTGCGCAATTTGAAGACATTTCTGGCGTGAATCCCATTTAAAAATCCATTGCTTTGTGTATGGAATACTTAATTCTTAGTTTCTTATTTTTCCAGTAGAATTAAGTGATAATTGAGTCAAGAGCTTTTACAAAAGGAGAGGGTGGCTTGAGATGGGATCATTGTGAATAGGTAATTTATTTAAGCAAGTACTGCCATTACCACTGATAGTGGTAGGTTCAAGCGGAGGAAGCTGTTATTTATTGTTTTGAGTAGTGTAGTGAAGTTGAGTATGAATAGTTAATAAATTATTCAAAGCCAAATCTTTGTTATGTGCTTATAAGAAAATGTTTAGTTTCCTTCGTCCAAGGCTTTTTCTGCATCTGAGGTGGCTATGATGGTTCCGGCTTGATGTATTGATAATGAATCCTTTAATTGGATCAATAACACCTGTGTTTACCCTGCTTTCACATTACAAAATAGATTCTGTTTAAGGGGTCCATATGCTTATATACAGAGAATGTTTTTGCGACACTTGTTTTTCCAGAAATCCACAACCATCTAAGGTCTACGTTGTTTAATCCGCACATGGTCACCAGATGTTTGATCTCCCACCTGTAGGTGGACTCATACCCACCAGTGATGAGTTCAATGAGGGTAGTGTCATCCGAAAACTTCAAGAGCTTGACGGACTGGTGACCGGAGGTGCAGCTGTTGGTTTACAGCATAGGGGAAAGAAAGCAGCCTTGTGCTGATGGTCCAAGACTCAGAGTCATGTTTCCCCAGCTTCACATGCTGCTTACTGTCAGACAGGAAGTCTGTGATCCACTTGCAGGTGGAGTCGGGCTTGTGCAGCTGTGAGAGTTTGTCCTGTAGCAGAGAAGGGATGATGGTGTTGAATGCAGAGCTGAAGACCACAAACAGGAACCTGGCGTAGATTCCTGAGGAGTCCAGATGCTGGAGGATGAAGTTGAAGGCCGTGATGTCTGCATTGTCTACAGACCTGTTGGCTCTGTAAGCGAACTGCAGGGGGTCCAGGAGTTGGTTGGTGAGGGATTTGAGGTGGGACAGGACAAGGCCCTCAAAAGACTTCATAACCACAGAGGTCAGGGCGACGGGGATGTAGTCATTATAGACAACAAGAATGAGACTCATCAGACAACCATAAAGGGAACTATGAAGTAATCACTCTGGGGTGATTACTTTTTCCTTGCTTAAGTTTGTTGGACTACCTGGTGAGTGAACAATTGCTGGCCAAATTGACCTGAGCTTGAAGCCTGGATAACAATTCCCGTAATGTTGTTGTTAATCTCATACATATAATCAGAGAATAATGACATATATAAAGGCTCTTGTGAATAGTTTGTTATGAGGTGGATTATGCTTACATAGCACTGTTCAGTTGTACACCCCCCTTTTGCTAACCAAATGTTAAACTATGTCCTAACCACTAACGTAAATCATATGTTACTAGAATTTGCATAATAACCTTACATGACGGCATTTTAGGCATAGTAGTAGTATACACAGTAAAAGTAGTAGTCATAGTGGCAGCAGTGTAGTTTAGCAGCAGTAGGAGGCAGCAGTAGTAACAGTTGTAGTAGCTGCAGTAGTAGCAGAAGCAGTGCTTGTGGTACTAGCACTAGTAGTGACAGCTGCAGTAGTAACAGAGAGACAGAGAAAGAGAATCCATGAGAAGTTGCTGCATCAAAGACGGGCTCCTAAACAAAATTCACAATTGGACTTAAAAAAGTGTGACATTTTGTAAAATAATCTGCATATGTTCTTCAGAAACACTCTCTAAAGACAGTGGTCCACAGAAAGAGAGTCTAAATCTTTGGATTACATTTTTTTTAGTCAAAAACAACTTAGTTAACTACCAACTGCCAAGCTAGTTATCAATAAATAGCGCTACTGTCCGCTGTTGCTGGCACCCCGGGGAAGGAGCTGCACTGGAGAAGGTAGCATCTAGGATTACTATTAGTTGGATTACTATTTGACTTTGACTGACTACTTTAACTATTTTATGACTACAAGAAGAAAAGAAAAGAAAATGAAATGGGTTTAAAGGATACAAAAACTATACATTATAATCCCATAGCTCGGCGGAAATAACTGGTTGCCATGGAAACTGGGCAGCAGGCAGAGAGCAGGGAGATTGAAAACACTGCTTAACGTAAATGTACAACAGCTAAGGAGAAACAGAAGTAGAAGACAGTGTGAAAACTTAGATGTCCTCTTTGCTGACAATGCCCAACAAAAAGAAGGAAGGAAGAAGAAAATACTCATATTCCTTCACTGATTCCATCTTCATCTGAAAAGATACTCAGTGCAGCAATTATGCATATGTATCCAGTGAGGGCATTGACCCATGAGGCAGATGGAAAATCTAAAAAAGATGAACACCTTGACAAGGATGACCCTCTGCTTATATACTTCATTAAACGTTCCAAGGGAATTAAGCCAACCTGAAGCCATTTGAAGAGCCATTCCCCCTGTTGAAAGGTAAGGTTTACATCAAGAGAATCAGTCAACACCATGACAAGTACAGAGACACAGACTCCTAATCCAGTGTCCTAGACTGCCACATCCTGCACCAAACCCAACTGGAATGGCACCAGTTAGATTGTACATCCACAATGCCAGCTGTCAAAAGTGAGCTCTGCCCATCCCAGCATCCTGAAGAACAAGCCCCACATTTATATGAAAATCAGAGGTGTATGTGGCATACCCAATGTCCACCTGGCCCTCAACCCAACCATTGGCACATGGACCTCCATGTTGGACTTCATCTACACAAAAAGGGATGGTGATATTTTCGAAGAACGTCAAAGACACTGCCCTGGGACGCGGTTCTTCCACCCACTCCTCTACTAGAAGCTTTAGAGACCATCCAAGGCCCCCTCCTCCCCATCACCCCCCTAGGATCAACCCCCTGCTATCAGAAGACACAACAGTTCAGCCTCTCAAAGACTCCCCAGATGTCAGGAGAACTAATACCAGTTACCATGAATAACCATATCAATGAACATAGTATGAACTATACCTACCTTAGTATGTATATATATATATATATATACAGCATCAGGGAGTTTCCATATCTGATATATTTGATACTGTCATCCTGCCCATTGCGCTACAGTAGTGAAGTATGGGGTCCGCTCAATCTTCATAGCTATACCCGTTGGGAAAAACATCCAACACAATATTTTCTTTTACATGTAAAAGGAACACACCAGTAAATGTAAAACATTAGAGCCGATCCCAGCCGACATTGGGCGAAGGCAGGGTTCATCCTGGATATTTGCCAGGCTGTCACAGGGCTCACACATAGAGATAGACAACCATTTATACTCACATTCATATCTACAATAATTCCTACATGTAAAAATAATGTGCAGTAAAAACCATAACACATACTCTGTTTTCCCAAGGATATGGTCTCCGACTTGTAAGAAAGGATCCAACTGTGAAAAACATCATACATCAAAAATCATTAGGGTCACCAACCAGATGAAGGAGCTGTTCTTTGCGAGATCCACACTAACACCCGAGTGAGGCTTGAGTGCACAAAAAAGGAGGTGGAGTTGCCATTTTGTTTAATCATCCCTCCAATGCAAGCAGATATCTTGTGGAAATTTAGCTTCTTTTGAATAAGTGACTCTTCAGCTCAATTCCTCCTCTCAAACAATATCTACAGGCCACCTAAATACTGTGCAGCCTTTTTTGATGACTTTTCTGAACAGCTGTCTATGATCTGTATTGATGTTGACTGCACAGTAATAGTTTGTGATTTTAACATCTATGTGACAACTCCCAGGACAGAGGCACTAAAGAACTGTGTTGTGTTCTTGAAAACTCTGTACGGACTCAAATGTGACCAAGCCCACACACAATAAGGGGCACACTCTGGGTCTGAATGTTTCTAAGGTTGTGGTGACAGATGTTGCTCTTTTTGATCATTCCTGTGATTGTGTACTCGATTTGAATATTTGTGTGGACACAAATATTCAAATCGAGATAATCAAAAACTAACATATTGCTGGAAACACCAGTAAACATTTATTCTTCATTAAGTCTGTCTCTTCCACACCTGCCCTCTCATGGGCAGTCAATGAGCTTGTAGATCATTTACATTCTGAAATTACACCAGCTAAGGTGAAGGCTGTCTCTGGTAAAAAGGTTCTCCATGGAAAAACGCCATGCTTGTAAGAACAAAAAAATAGAGCTGAACGCAGGTGGTGACAAAAAAATCTCCAGGTTCATCATGAAATCTAAGAAAAGAGACTTTGCATTTATAATTTGGAACTAAGCAATGCTAGGTGGTTCTTTTCTTTTTGAGTCATCGGCAAAAACAATAATAATGCTGGTGCCTTGTTTGTTCTGTCGACAGTAGCTTATGAAAATTAAAAAAATTAGACAAGCAGTCAGCGCCTCCATGTGAGGTAAAGGATATGTGTTTTTCCTGTGCCCACCTAAAATCATTTCAAATACCATCACACAATTCTATCAGACCATCCATAAAAATCTGAAGGACATTATACAACATCTGAAATCTTCCTCCTGCTGCCTTGATAGTCTACCAACAAGCTTTTTTTTAAAAAATGTCTCAAATTGCATGGCCTCAGATCTTTTGAAAACTGCAAACACACATCTCTTCTCTAAGGTGTCTTCCCACCGGCCCTGAAAACCTTCAATTATCAAGCCACTCTTAAGGAAGAACAATCAAGACATATCACTAATAAACAATTATAGGCTCATATCAAATCTCCTATTTTTAAGTAAAAAATGTAAAAGGCTGTTTTTCAACAGCTGAACAACTTCTTTACACTGAACAATTATTTTTGATGTCTTCTAATCAGGTTTTAGACCACACCACAGCACCCAGATTGCTCTTGTTAAGGTATTCAACAATATCCACTTAAACACAGATAGCGGAAGAATTTCTTTCTTTTTTATCAGAGCTGTATGTTTCTGTACGTATCATCTGTATGTTTACACTGGCTCAGATTATGGAAAACAACAAAATAAGGTACCATAAATATGCCGATGACACACAAATTTATATAACAGTATCACCAGGGGTCTTCTAATGATCACTCAGCACGTGGAAATCATCGGACTAAGTAAATCACCATTGGCTTATTTAGCGGCAATTACATGACTTCTATACAATCATATTAATACATCTTTCAAATCATTTTGAACAGAAATAACAACTTAAACATATTTTCCTGCCACAAAAACAAAAAACACTTCACAAGACCACAGGTTGATTGATTCAAAGAAGGACTTCACTTCCTGTTTAGCTTTTTAAGTTTGCTTTTTCTGGAGCACAGTGCCCTCTTGTGGCTTTAGTGTGAACATCAATTAAATTGAATTGAGAGGGAGATAGAGAGAAGGAAAGAGAGAGCGATAGAGCTAGATAGATAGGCACATAGCAATGTTTGGGATAAACAATAAGGGTGTCTGGGAAGCAGTGGCTCAAAGTTAATAGCATTATTCTCTTCCGCAGGACTAATAGGCTAAAATAATACATTTAGACTGACTGACAGGACAGACAAATAATGAAAGAATAGGAAACTAATTGAAAGTCAAGCCCAAAAGATGACATTTGAGTTTGGATTTAATTCAATTCAATTCAGTTTATTTTGTATAGCCCAAAATCAAAAATTACAAATTTGCCTCAGAGGGCCTTACAATCTGTACACATGCGACATCCTCTGTCCCGGAAACCTTACATCGGCACAGGAAAAACTCCCCTAAAAAAAAACCTTTAATAAGAAACCTATGGGAGATCGACAGAGGAGGGATCCTTCTCCCAGGATGGACAGAATGCAATAGATGTCATGTGTACAGAATGAACAGCATAACAGAGATACAACACATTCAATGTATATGACATAAATTATTCATATAATGAAGACCTCCACAGAATCAGAATGATGGTCATAACCACAATATATTGAAGTCAAGTATCATGCATGTACAGTTTAAATTATCAGAATAAGCTTGATTTGTAATCAACTTTATTTATCTGACCTGAGGTTGACAAGTGCGTGGCGATATGAGCTAAGGTCATTTGTTGAGTTTGTCACTTTTTGCAGCGCAGCACATAAAATTAATTTTATCTGGAGGGAAGCAGTTGGTAGATGCATATGCTACCCTGGACAGGCGTACTTATCTGGCCTCTCCAACCAACCGTGTTACGCAAAGAAGCCTACTTAAAGCTGGATTAGCGTTGAGTGTCACACTGTGCCCCACACTGCGCTCAGTCACACACAACCTCTCTTCCGCATACAACACAGCCGCTAAGGAGGGCTCTCTACTAATCAGCCCCTGGGAAACAGAGAATACAGGGGAGCTCTGGCTGCCCACAGAGCACACACACCCAAATACAAACATCCATGCATTCACTGGAGACTGTCGGAGCTCTTGGACACATAGGGGGGATTAATAAGATCTTTTTTTTCCTGCATTATTCGTGTCTGAGTCTTATCTTCTTTGAATAAGCAATCATGGGGGAGTGGACCATATTAGAGCGTCTCTTGGAGGCGGCTGTCCAGCAGCACTCTACCATGATCGGAAGGTAAGTGTTGGAGGAAAATAAATAAGAAACATGTCGTCTTTGCCTCTTGAAAAGGTCAAATGTTTTAAAGTCAAGGTCAAAATTCAGAACAGTGTCAATGGTGTACAGCAGGGAAAATCAAAAAGAAGAACCGCATTAGTTTGGTTATTCAGAGCTTGCAAAACATGTGAAAGAAAGCGTGTGTTTTCATCTTTGGGGATAGTGTTGAGGGCAAGCAGAGATTTGCACTTACATAAGATGAGTTAGACTGCAACCGGAGAACGGTGGGGTTAGACAGGCTGGGAGAACGCTGTTATTTCAGCAACAGACATCTCCATAACAGTTCCAGCGGCGGAGATCTGCCTGGATCCGCTTTTCCTGAAATAACATCCGCCTACAACTTGATGGTCTGCCTGAGGAAGCCTTGGTAGTGATTTTTAAAAAGGCATCCATTACAAAGGGTTTAGAAGTATAGGTATAGACTTTTTTAAGGTTAAATCAATATACAAAGGGATCTTCAAAACCTGGCAGCCCAAAAGTATTTCTTATAAGTTGATTATAACTGCTCATTAAAGCATTAGTGAATGATCTGAAAATAATCTACTGATTCTTTGTGTCAATTTGACATAACATAATCTAAGATAAACATGTCTTAGTTAACATGAACATATTAGCAAGATAATGCAAGGTAAACAAACAAGCCATCCAGGTTAAACAATTACACTTGTATTGTGTTCCAGAGATATTTACTAAAATGTGCGTGCTAACCAGATAGCCCAGGCCTGTCCTGTAATACCACTTGTACTTCAAGAAGGGATAGTGAGTCATTGTTGCATCCAGTCTGCCCACAGACTAACCCCAAAGTAAGAAGAAGTAAAGCAGAAACAGAAGGACCTTCAGTAAGCAATCAGCTCAAATTCAGCCAGAGCAGACTTGGGGTCTGAACCACGGAGCGGCCAGACTCCCTGTTGGATCAGCTAACCATTGTTGCTGGCGTTACACAGGTTAGACCTAGCGGCAGCCAACTGTGACTCCGGGCGTTGTGATTTGCGCTGGCTGGATTTGAGTTACTGCAGCCACTGAATGGGGGTACGTCTCTTGGCACACTCTCCTCCCAGCAGGATGGTCTCCTGGCTGCGGGGAGGACGAGATTAAGGTGCTGGACATTTTATTGTTTGGATATTATCAAATATACAAGCAATTAGTGTACACACAGACCGTTAGTGTCAAAGTGAACACACAGCTAAAATAACTATAGGCTGATGCGACAGTGAAGTTTATAAACTAGCAGTGTTATTTTGATGAATGTAAATGTTGATTGTATGGAGCCAGTAGTAGAGGTGAAATGCTCTATTTGTTTGGAGCAGGTGGCCAGACATTTCATATTGCACCTGTAAAGTGAAGCTTGATTTTAATATCCTGCACTCAACGATAATAACATAACTACTAGGAATACAAATTATGTTTTTCTGACTGAAAGCTGACCCCTGTTAACCAATCATTAACCATTATCCAACAAGATTGGTGGCTAGCATGCATGGGTGCTGTGGTTGAGGTGCCAATCAAGTCGGCAACAAGGGCAACAAAATGGTGGCCCAGCTGAAGTGTTTGTGCAAAACATAGTCCCCCTCCGTGAGAGAAGAAACATACTGAACAAAAATTGCTTGCCATTGTAGGTATTGTCATAGCAGCGCCAGATATCTTTATAGTAAGAGCGATCTATATAAAAAAGAAAGGGTCTCATGCTAACTTAGTATCCCCAAGACTAATTCAGATTTTGTGCAAAACTTTTAAGAGTTACCTTTCAGAGAAAGGCGGATTATGTGTGTATTTAAAAGGGTTAAAAACAGTAACCATTTTATTTTGGGTATCTGATTTTGAGGCTGGTGCACAAAAACGATTTGTTAAGCTATCGCAACTCTTTTAAATGAGAATATATTTCTGTTGCTAATTTTCCCTCAGGATCCTGCTGACCGTAGTAGTGATCTTCCGGATTTTGATCGTGGCCATTGTAGGAGAGACTGTGTACAACGACGAGCAGTCCATGTTCGTGTGTAACACCTTACAGCCGGGCTGCAACCAGGCCTGCTACGACAAGGCGTTCCCAATCTCCCACATTAGGTACTGGGTGTTCCAGACCATCATGGTGTGCTGCCCCATCCTCTGCTTCATCACCTACTCTGTGCACCAGTCTGCCAAGCAGAAGGAACGGCGCTACTCCACAATGATCCTCTCCCTGGACAGAGACATGGACTTTATGAAGAGAGACGACAGCTGGAAGATCAAGAACACCATTGTGAACGGGATGCTGCAGAGCACAGAAAACACCAACAAGGAGGTAGACCCCGACTGCCTGGAGGTCAAGGACACTCACAACTCAGCCTTGCGAACTACAAAGTCAAAAATGAGAAGGCAGGAAGGCATCTCCAGGTTCTACATCATCCAGGTGGTGTTCAGAAACGCACTAGAAATAGGGTTTCTGGTGGGTCAATACTTCCTGTATGGATTCAATGTTCCTGCAGTGTATGAGTGTGATCGATACCCTTGCATAAAAGATGTAGAGTGCTATGTTTCCAGGCCGACAGAGAAGACGGTGTTTCTGGTCTTCATGTTCGCGGTCAGTGGTATTTGCGTGGTGCTGAACTTGGCAGAGCTCAACCACCTTGGCTGGAGAAAGATAAAAACTGCTGTGAGGGGAGTGCAGGCTAGAAGGAAGTCCATTTATGAGATCCGGAACAAAGATTGGCCCAGGATGAGTATGCCCCATCTTGGGCGCACTCAGTCAAGTGACTCTGCATATGTGTAACTGCCTGTTACACATATATGAGGAGGCTGCGGGACAGCTGTGTAGAAACTAGTTTTCAAGATTGACAAAAACTTCAACATTCAGTCTAATAATTAATTAATTAGTTAAAAAGGAGAAAAACATTTTGAAACTGAGATTGTTTCTATAACATTTCTGAAACAAGAAATCTGATGTTACTGATGATGAAGAGAGCCTTTGATTTTGACTGGCCTTTTTTGTTGACCATTTATCTACTGGACATCATGTTTTATTTGGCGAGTATGAATTTTGTCTGCCTTTTATTGAGAGGTTCAAATGGATCATAGATCTAATTAATGAGAAGAAGGCACTGATGAAAAATAAATCTGTGTTTTATGTTTATTTATTGTGTTTCTTATAAGAACTAACTGATACACTACATGGTCAGATGTATGTGTAGCCCCAACATTTAAGCCATATGTGAAAGTTGAACATTAATTGCGACACTATGGTCATTATTGTGCTGCTATAACAGACTCCACTCCAGTCACCAGAGCATTAGTCAGCAATGATGTTGAGTGATAGGCCTGGCTCACAGTCGTCATTCCAAAAAGTTATTGGGTGGATTCAGGTCCCTGTTAGGCTAGTAAAATTCTTCACAATGAACTGGGAAAACATTTTTTTATGGAGTTGGCCATGTCCACATGGACATAGTCATGTTGCAATAGTAAAGAGACAAACAAAAATTGCTGACAAAAAGTTCGAAAGCAATTCTGGAGCACTTTTATAAAGTTGGGGCTCTTAAATCGATGGATTTAATAAGAAGGACAAATCCGTGCAGCAGAGGCAGAGGTATCCTGACTTTTAGTCCATAATATGAATCAAGTTCCTAAACAGCTGGATCCTGCTTTTCCCATAGAGCAACATGATAGTTTATTTCTTAATGCCATGTTCACGTCATATGGTAAATGGACTGTATTTGTATAGCGCTTTTCTAGTCCTATGACCACTCAAAGCGCTTGAACACTCCATGTCATCATTCACCCATTCACATCTGTTCAGACACTGATGACAGGGGCTACCATTCAAGGTGCCACCTGCCCACCAGGACTCTTAGTAATCATTCATACCCATTCAGACACCTTTGGCACAGCCTGCAGGAGCAATTTGGTGTTAGGCGTCTTGCCCAAGGACACATCAACATGAACTAGCGGAGCTGGGGATCGAATCGCCGATCCTCTGATTGAAGGATGACCCGCTCCACCACTGAGCCATAGTCAGGAAAGGATGGTAGCAATGGGAGGGATTTTCTCGTCCTCAGACAAATCAGGAGGATTGTATGATTGTAGAGTAGATTGTTTGAGGGTTAAAATACAGTGTATTGACAGTGTGCTTTTAACTGGTTTAATTACCTTAAAAATATGTATTTTGGCTGACATGAGGAATCTAAATATATTTGCCTTTTCGAGCATGTTTGTATTCTCGAAAAGTAAGTTGGACATTTTGGAATGTTTTTAAAAGTGTCACAGTTGCAACTTATATGCTAATGTGAACGCTATTTCATGTTGTAAACTGGTAAATACAGTAACTCCCATATGACATGTACAAGGCATTTAACTCTCACTGCTTCAACAAAGTCATTCCACACTCACTTTTTCTTTTAGAATTTGATGTCTCCCAGCCTAATCCCTGAGTCTGAGACAATAATTGGAAGTCCCAGACTCGACAAAATTCCTCTAGACCCACAAGCTATTATACAACAGTTTTCAATTGCTGCGCAGAGTTCCTTGTGAACGGTAAACTAGGTTTGCATTTGTTAATTAAATCTGACGCTCTATATTAAAATGAGAATGCTGTTGTTGGAAGAAACAGAGCGTTCTGTTTCCAGTTAACAAACTGGTAAAAAAAAAATTCTACCAATATGTATAATGCTAAATTGTGCCTCTTGTGCAAAAGCTTGTTTTACAATGAGGATGACAATGATTATGATTAGACAAAAAACTGTAACAATATGTCTAATAAAGAAAACTGTGTTTAACATTAGTGAAAATGTAACCTAGTTAGCTTTGCTAAACCTTTTATTAAATGGTATGGCAAACAAGTAACTT
This sequence comes from Anoplopoma fimbria, assembly GCF_027596085.1. NCBI lineage: Eukaryota > Metazoa > Chordata > Actinopteri > Perciformes > Anoplopomatidae > Anoplopoma > Anoplopoma fimbria. The sequence goes on from NC_072466.1 coordinate 18,699,648, forward strand.
TCACACACACTTGAGTACAAAAAGGTCTAGTTTGTTCCAGAGTGCACTATTTATGAAAGCACCCTAATGCTTATATCTCTAATTGGTTTGCTGCTCTTTAAATTGGAACTTAAGGACCTAGCCCAACCCACGACAACAACCCAAGACTAAAAGTAAATGGTAAAGGGACTGTACATGTATAGCGCTTTTCTAGTCTTCCGACCCCTCAAAGCGCTTTAACACTACATGTCATAATTCACCCATTCACACCCTGATGGCAGGGTCTACTAAGGTGCCACCTGCCCATCAGGACACTTATAAGAGCCATTTTGTCATTGTTTTGTTTTGTAAACCTCCCACCACTTGGGGGCGTAGTGCCGCTCTCAATTAGGCAAGAGGTCAATGTAATCAGTGATGGTTACCTAAGGCAGGTGCTGCTGAAATTGGAAGGAAAATAGTTTTTGACCGTGCAATACCGTGCAATAGTGAACGAGGATGAACGGTATGATTTCTGTTGACTGTGATTTAGCAAAGAAACTTATGACAGAGAAACTGGCTGTGCTTTGTAAATAATAAATTGGACTATATTGTAAGCTGAACATCTCGTCAGATATTTGGCACGCGTCTAAACAAAAACAATCAGCAGCCGTAGTGGCCTTTTTTGATAGGCCACTACATTAAGTCAAAACCTGCTTCATTGAGGAAAACGTTGGATTTCTGCTGTCCTTTGTCTACGTTCCGGGACCAGAGCTGCTGTCGGCTACTTGTCATCTCCTGCTGCGCACCGGAGCTGTTGGAGCTGCGGTTCACACGCGGAGGCCAACGGAACGTCAGAACACCTGAATGCCGGCCAACGCCAAGGTATGTGTAGCGCTACCTCCAACACAGGAATGGCCATTGTCTTGAATGTGTGCACACATGACTTTGCGCATAAAATCTAATGTATTGGTGGTGACTGTGTAAATGAACTGAGCGCATATTTGAATATGTGTAAATGACTATGGATGAAAAAAAGACTTCCAATGCTGAACTCTTAACTGAGACAGAGACTCCGGTTGACGCAGGTGATATGGACTGCTCTGTAAAAAAGCGGACTGTTAAATTGACTGAAAAGGCACTTATGGAAAAAATGATCAACCTGCAAAAAGAAAGAAAGGTGAAATTTCAAAGAGCAAACAATCTCAGAGATAATTGTTGATTTGATAAAAGCTATGTTAAAAAGGTAAAAAGTACATTTGAAAAATCCAATGTTCTTTGTGTTGAAGCAAAGGTAAAACAGAACTTTGATGGCGTTGATACCTAAAGATGAGGTGGAAAAGCATGAGATGTGGTTTTAAGTAAAAATGCTTGATATCAATGACTTTATTGCTGATGTAAACAAATGTTTTCTTTGCAATGAAAGTTGCCTTTACGCTGAAAGTGTCAATGTTCATAATGATGGGGTTCATGTGGAGCCTCAGGACAGCATTTCAAATGTTGAATCCAATGCTTACAGCAAATTCTCTGGTAGAAAAAGTAATGTCTCAAAAAGCAGCAAGTCTACAACATCATCTGCACGGCTTCAAGCAGAGGCAGAAAAGGCTGCACTCATGGCCCGTTCTGCAGCACTACACAAAAAACATGCTTTGGAGGAGCAAGAGGAGCAATTAAGGAGGAAAAAGGAGCAACTTGAAATTGACACTGAAATAGCAGCATCAACAGCAAAACTTGCGGTGTTGAATGCCTCGTGTCATGGAAGTGTTTCAAATGCACATTCGGATGGAATGGAATCCTATTTCAGAAAAGGAGCATCACTCAATCCTCATGCTGAACAATATAACCCACAACAAAAGGAATAATCTCAGCAGAAATATTCATTGTTTGCCAACGCTCAGTCAACAGTGGAAAAAACTATGGAAGCGGACAAATATAAAAATAAAAATGCAGCTATTCATACAAGCTTCAAATGGAAAACATCTGATCAAATAAAATCACATCAATCAGATTTAAATTCTGGTGGTCAGCAAGCAACACATTCCCAAAGTAATCCTCAAGTACCTGGAGATCGCTACAGTCTGTAACAAAGACAAAATGAAGTAATGGAACTGCTTGTAAGGACAGAAATTCCTATTTTCAATGGAGATCCTCTACAATTTAGATAATTCATTAGAGCTTTCAAACATTGTGTTGAAGCTAAAACAAACAACAGAGGAGACTGTTTATATTATCTAGAGCAATTCACTAGGGGGCAGCCTAGAGATCTGGTGCGTAGCTCCCAACAGATGGCTCCAGAAAGAGGTTATGCTGTGGCCAAAGACCTTCTTGGAAGACATTTTGGAAATGGATTAAAGGTCACAGCTGCCTATGTGGACAAAATCATTGGATGGCCTGCTGTTAAGGCAGAAGATGTTACAGGGCAACAGGCATATGCATTGTTTTTAAGGGAATGTTGCAACGCTATGGAGGATTTGCAATATTTAGATGAACTCAATGTGCCATCGAACATGAAAACAATAATGCCAAACTTCCATACAAGCTCAGAGATAAATGGAGAGTAACAGCATGTGACATCTCTGAAACCCAAGGTCGCAGATCGGGCTTTAGAGATATTGTCAAGTTCATTGAGTACCAAGTAAAAGTTGTGTCTGATCCAATCTTTGGCGACATCCAGGACACTCAAGGTGGTGTAAATAAAGGTGTCAAAAAGGCAAATTTACAGCAAAAGTTGCAGTTCAAAAGAATCAGCTTTGCAACTGCTGTCTTTATGTCTACTGAACCAGCTGTGAATGCAACCACAAAAGCCTTCAGACTCAAACACTAAGTATGACACCTGCAATTTCAAATATTGTTTCCTGTTTGTATTGTACGCGTAGACACGCATTGGAGCATTGTTCACAATTAAGAAAAATAACGCATCGGGAAAAGTTGGACTTTCTGAAAGAGAAAAGAGTTTGCTTTGGTTGCCTGCACATAGGACACATGAGCAAGGATTGCAATCAACGCATATCTTGCAGAGTTTGCAACCAAAGTCGTCCCAGCATTCTTCACATTGAGAAAAAAGAAATAAGCAAAGGCGAAGATCAGACAAAGGAACTGTCGGTGAGTGGCACGGCTGTCTCTACTTGTGGTCATACAGGGGCCAGGGGCAGTAACGGCATTCTTTCGATCTTACCTGTCAATGTTAAATGTACAAAGGGAAATCAAAAATATTCAAACTTATGCATTTCTGGATCCAGGAAGTACTGACACTTTCTGTTCTGAGAGTCCATGGAAATGCTGAACATCAAAGGGAAGAAAACAAAGATGAATCTACGTACAATGGGTCGTAGTACTACTGTTCCAAGTTGCATTGTCAAAGGCTTGGAAATCTCTGAATTTGCTGCCGAGCATATTTATGAGCTTCCTAGTATGTTAACTCAGAAGGAAATGCCAGTGTCGACAAACAATATAATTACCGAAGAAGAGTTGTCGAAGTGGACTTACCTAAAAGATGTACATATTCCCGTATTAACGCTGATGTTGATTTGTTGATTGGCACAAACGCCTCAAAGTTAATGGAACCATGGGAAGTGATCAACAGTCGAGGAGAGGGACCATATGCAGTAAGAACTCTACTGGGCTGGGTGATTAATGGACATCTTCATGGAAACAGTTCAAAGCAGTGTGAGAGTGGCTACCCTGCTGTTACTGTTAATCAGATAGGTGTTGACAGATTGGAAGAACTGTTAAGACAGTGCAGTCATGATTTCAGTGAGAATTTCTCCAATGACAAAGAGATGTCAATAGAAGAAAGGAAGTTCATTGAAATAGTGGAAGGTTCAGTACAGCTTGAAGATGGCCAATACAACATTAAATTGCCTTTCTGTTGCTAAACAGCATGTCAGTGCATTGAAAAGGAGACGTCTGAAGGATGAAAGTTTCCACAAAGAATATTCAAACTTCCTTACTGATGTCATTGACAAAGGATATGCTGTAAAGGTGTCAGTGCATCAGTTGGAAGTCTTTGATGGGGAAAAATGGACATGAAATTTGAACATTTGGTTCAAAAGAGATGGATTGAAAGAGTTTCTGTGGAAATCAGAAAACGAGTGGCCAGCGCACTTATTGGATTTAAACATTGCTGATGACCCTGAAGTTAAAAGGATCTTCACAGTAAATGCAATTGTGACTGCAGATAATTCAAGCCACAGGCATAAACTGATCACTCACTTTTCCAGTTGGAAAAGGTTGAAATTTGCAGTAGGTTGGATTCTCAAGTTGAAGATGATTTTGCTGATCTTTTTTGGAAAAGATGGACACAAGAATACATACCATTGCTGCAAGAAAGACAAAAATGGAATGAGGATAAAACATTTTTTTTTACCTGGAGATGTCGTTGTTGTTGTGGATTCAACGGTGCCTTGTGGATCCTGGATACTTGGAAGGATACTAGAGACATTTCCTGATAGAAAAGGACTAGTGCGTTCTGTTCGTCTTCAAACCAAGGCCAGCATAATGGAAAGACCAGTGACAAAAACTTATCTTCTTTGTGAAGCAATTGAATCTTAAAGAATAATGAATTACAACGTCCATGTTTCTGAGCCAAGGATACACAGTTTATGGATTATAGGGGAATTCTTATGAAGTTGACTGTTTCAAACAGTACATTTATTTTTTCTAATGTTATGGCTCCTTATGTAAAATGTATAAAGAATTGTTTTGCCTCCTGCCAGAAACAATTAGGGGCCGGTGTGTAAGAGCCATTTTGTCATTGTTTTGTAAACCTCCCACCACCTGGGGGCGTAGTGCCGCTCTCAATTAGGCAAGAGTGTTACCTGAGGCAGGTGCTGCTGAAATTGGAAAATTGTTTTTGACCGTGCAATAGTGAACGAGGATGAACGGTATGATTTCTGTTGACTGTGAAACTTATGACAGAGAAACTGGCTGTGCTCTGTATATTCTATGAAACCCTGTATTTGTAAATAATAAATTGGACTATATTGTAAGCTGAATATCTTGTCTGATATTTGGCACACGTCAAAACAAAAACAATCTGCAGCCGTAGTGGCCTTTTTTGATAGACAACACTAATTATCATTAATACACATTCATACACAACAGCCTTTGGAAGCAATTTGGAGTTAAGTGTCTTGCCCAAGGACACATCGACATGGACTGCCGGAGCCGGGGCTCGGACTGCCGGAGCCGGGGCTCGGCGGACGACCCAGCTCTCCACTGAGCCACAGTCGCCTCAATACACTGAAGTATACAAAATTTGGCCATGAAGTGTATCAAATTATTATTATTATTATTATTATTAGAGTATATTCTTGCTCTAATAAGCCTATCTGCTCTGAGCTGCGATGGTGTTTCAATGACATTTCAATGATTCCAAACACCACATTCACAGTAACACACACAATATGGCTGTTGATAGGGCATGAATATTCTTTCGAAACTACAATACATTACACATCCTGACATATGTCTCATCTCAAATATCTATTTCTGTAGAAATGTCATTGTTTTGGAAGGTGGCCTGGAAAACCTTTTATACAACATGCACTTTTCCATTGCTTTTAAATGTAAACGTGTCCCGAGTGTTTCTACAGACCCCCACAGTGTCAGAAAAGATCACCCTCTTTTTCTCCTGCTCAGTCTATCAGAAAACGTGGGTCAAAAGGAGATGATCAAAATAGGGACCAGTTTGCACATCATTCGAAGTCCTAAGACATATATGGGTTTTCGAGTGGTTCTGCAGAGCCACCTTCAGCTAGGTGACCCCACCCACTGAGCTTTGCAGAATCCACCACTCTCCGTCATTTCTGATTTTCTGGTTATCACAAACCTAACACAGCTCAAGCAAAGACAGCTCCTTGTTCTTTGTTTTTTGGCTGCATGAACCAACAGAAAAGTTTTCATGTAACTTACTTCCATCACCTGACAACGTGAACTACTAGTGGATTAGCTTTATTTTTAGGTGTTTTAAGATCATTTTTTTACTGAAATTTCCTTACAACAGGAAAACTCTTTCTCAACGAGGGTTGGTAACATCTTCAAAACTGAAGCTCTGGAAGGATCTGTACCTGCTGTGAGTGACCCAACTTCAAATTTGGAGCTGTAAGTTCTGCAATTTTTATGTTACTTTAGTTACTGTATATTTAGCAGACTGTTTGCCTGTTAACGTTAGCATGCTGCACTGCTAATTTGGCTAGCTTCGATTGTAGAGCCAAAGGCTGGAGTAATATAGTAACCTTAGGTAATACATAGAGACTGGTCATTAAAGAGGCCCTATTATGCTTTTCCTCTTTTGTTCTGTCTTTTAGTGTGTTATATATATTTTTGTACATGTAAAAGGTCCGTAGAGTTGTAAAGCCTGAAGACCAAGCTAGAGAGACGGGAGCTGGAGCTCAGTCCAAAGAGTTTGGTTTGCGGCCGTCATGTTGAGAAGCTGCTATGTTAAGTCGTAATGGACTGTACTTGTATAGCGCTTTTCTAGTCTTCCGACCACTCAAGGTGCTTTAACACTACATGTCATCATTCACCCATTGATGACAGGGGCTTCCAACAGCAAACCCTGGATCAATCCTGATATAAAGACCCTCCTCAAGGAGAAGAAGAGGGTTTTTAGATCAGGAAACAAGGAGGAGCTGAGGAATGTGCAGAGGGAGCTGAGGAGGAAGATCAGGGAAGGGAAAAATGTCTACAGGACAAAGATGGAGGATCAGCTGCAGCAGAACAACATCAGCGGAGTCTGGAAGAGCCTCAAGGCCATGTCTGGCCACAAGGGGCCGAACCAACAGCCTGTGGGGGACAAAAAGTGGGTGAATGATCTGAACTTATTCTTTAACAGATTTGATCAGCCGATGACGACAGGGAATACAGAGAACTGAACCAGGACTGAACCAGCGGAACCGCCTCCAGATCAACTCTGGTAAAACCAAAGAGCTGGTGGTGGACTTCCGCCGGGGTAAACACTGTCCTCCGGAACCAGTGAACATCCAGGGACTGGACATTGAGATTGTGAAATCTTACAAGTACCTGGGTGTTCACTTAAACAAACTAGACTGGACTGATCACACTAACGCACTTTACAAAAAGGGTCAGAGCAGACTGTATCTGCTGAGGAGACTGAGGTCCTTTGGAGTGCAGGGAGCACTCCTGGGGACCTTCTTTGACTCTGTGGTGGCATCATCCATTTTTTATGCAGTGGTCTGCTGGAGCAGCAGCATCTCGACAGCCGACAGGAAGAGAATAAAGAAACTTGTCAAGAAAGCCAGCAGTGTGCTGGGGTATCCACTGGATACGGTGGAGGTGGTGGGAGACAGGAGGATGATGGCCAAGCTGTCATCCCTGATGAACAACACCTCCCACCCCATGCGGGACACCCTGGCAGCTCTGTACAGCTCCTTCAGCCACCGGCTGCTTCACCCCCGGTGTATGAAGGAGAGGTACCGCAAGTCCTTCCTTCCTGCTGCTGTCAGGCTGCACAACCAGCTCTGCTCCCAGCACACCACGACACTAATACACTAATACATGAATACACTGCAATACAACATTTATAATAATTTCTGTCTGTATATATATTTTTACTGTGGATCTCTACTGTTCTTACTGTTTTTATTGTTCATTTCCTTATTTATAATACTTATTTTGATCTTGTGTTTTTTATTTAATTCAGTCTCTTGTTTGCACTATCCTCTTTGCTGCTGTAATCCTGTAAATTTCCCCACTGCGGGACTAATAAAGGATTATCTTATCTTACCATGCAAGGTGTGCCACCTGCCCATCAGAATTAACTCATCATTCATACAACAGCCTACGGGAGCAATTTGGGATAAAGTGTCTTGCCCAAGGACACATCGACAAGGACCAACGGAGCCGATGATTGATCTGCTGATCCTCTGATCAAAGGACAACCCTGCTCTACCAATAAGCCACAGTGCCCATGTTCTGCTCTGCGAAAGGAAATGTTCTTAGAATTGACTACCAAAGGAAGTTGACCTGAAGAACAAGTGGCTAAACTTAATTTTTTTGTGCATTTTTACGGAGGACAAGTTTCAAAACCGGACACAGTTCACGGCTGGAAAATCTAAACTCTTACTACTGAAAGACCATGCTAAAAGATGATGGCGGTTCAGGATGACAATCTGTAAGTATGATTTATTATCTGTAGATGTGTAATGTTTAAAACAACCGAGGTAGCTAACGTTACTAGCTGGGGTTCAAGTGCAGAGCTACATGTTGCACACAATGCTCATCTGTCGGCTTCGGCTAAGTTGGTAGCTAACGTTATTGTGTCCTAATGGCTCTGCTAGTCAGCTATAGCCCCACTGTGACCTAACTCTGTGTAGAACAAGACGATTGGATATTTGAATTTGAAATATTTTGATTGTGACTAGAATTGAAATGAGGAGGTGGGTTTGTGATTAAAAACTGTATTGTAATGTTCACTTTGGTTTGGCAATTTCTTTTTACTATTTAGATGACTGTTGGCGCTGTGTTTCTTCCTGCTCTGATCCACTGGTCTCCTTTCATAATTCTGCCGACAATAGGTCAACTGGACATCTGTAGATGTGTAATGTTTAAAACAACCAAGGTTGCTAATGTTACTAGCCGTGCTTCAAGTGCAGAGCTTGACCTGGCACACAGTGCTCAGCTGTAGGCCTCAACTAAGTTGGTAGCTAACGTCCTTGTGTTCCAATGACTTTGCTACTCAGCCTTAGACCCACTGTCACCTTACACTGTGTAGAATAAGACGATTGAATATTTCAATCAAGTGAGGAGGTAGGTTTGTGATTACAAGCTGTAGTGTTACAGCCGCCATCCACTTTGGTTCGGCTAACTTTCTAGCTATTTTCAACTATGATAAATAAAAATCATATCTCAGTTGCAATGACCATTGATTAGTGTAGTTTTATCGGCTGCTATTTGACACACTTTTTTGTAATGTTACTCAAGGGTCAGTTGCAGTACACAAAGTACTGCAACATTGTCAAAGATGTGGAGAAGCTGAGACACCTCTACCAGTCATCCCTGGAGGCCTTCCACAGCTTGATCCTGCGTTCCCTATCCATGAATTTGTTTTTAGTTTTAATGGAATGCTATGCAGGTAATGCAATACTCTATAATGGATTCTGTAACCTCTTATAACAATGTGACTGATTAGTGAAGCATTAGGACTGTTATGACTGAGTCAGTCATTACATTTTTGCCTTTCTATTATTGTAAGTTCAGGAACATCTGTCTACAAGGTTGTGTTCCCCAAGTCAAAGAAGAATGAATACATAGCAAAGCCAGTTAAAACAGAGCCAACTTAAACTTTTTATTTTTCCTAAGAAACATAATACAATGAACATTCAATGTGAATGACCTTTTAAGTATAAGGAAGGAAGCATTCTGAATTTTAAACAAAAAAAATTACTGTTTAAATGTTATGATTTAACAGAGTATGTGGATGTACTGATGAAGCTGGTATTTAAGTAGGTGTTTGAGTTGTTTGAGTTTTTAAGCATTTGTTGAGGAGATGCCGGTATCGCCTGTATGGAGAGGATCAAACATCATTACCCCTGTAGCTTATCTGTACAGTCTTACAGTATTTGCATGTGTCATTTTTATTTATTTATTCTATATTTGAAAAGAAAGTCATTTGGAGGAAAAATAAATTAGTCTAATTTCTTCATTAGTTAGATGAAACATTTATGTTCATATGTAGTTTACACAGATTACATTGTATGTAATAACAAATTACTCTTCTATTCGACGCCTCAACCGTCCATAGTCAGCTTTGTAAATGTTGTGGATGTTCCTCAGGATGTATGGATTCAAATAGTTTAGATCAAGGCCAGGATGGTGAACCATGCATGTAGGAGGGACTGGAACCTGATTTACTCTACATAACATTACCAAAGTCACTAATGAAACACATTTGGTTTTAACAGAGAACATGTGCTAGTAGCTAACTTTGGTGGTATTTCCCTACACAGGCAACGTGAGTGTAATTCTTAGCTTCTTAGATAAAGAGAAGGACTTGTGTTTTACACCACATCATAGGCCTATAGCCTAATGCTAGGCGTGTGCTACTGTTAGATACCTGTCTTATTTCTTGGCAGCAGACGTTTTCAACTTTACTTTACTGTGACGTAAAGAAATTACACAGGTATAATGTTACATATAAAATACAAGAGAGCTATAACATAATCCACTGTGAAACGTCCTGCTCCAGTCATGGTTATGACTGTAGTTCGGGTCTATCGGCTCGTTCCTCCGGATTTTCGGTAACTTACTCGTGTTCATACTGACACGGCAGGACAGATGTTATCGTTAATATCGGCTACAACAGTGTTTTGGGCCACTCAGTGAGCCTTTTAGAGCTGAATTCTGTTGGTAAGGGGTGGGACATTTCTAATACGTGCGCTGCTAGTAAACTAAAATGTTGTAACAGTTACTTGAGATAAAAATATGCACCGAAAAAGACCATAATGGGTCCCGCTTAAGTCTCATTTGAAGCCAGTTAAATAATGACAGTAGTAGGTTGGCTCTTTGTAACTGTTGTTTTTTCCATGTTGACTTTTGTGAAAGTGAGTACTGTGCTGCTAAGCTGCTTTGTTAGCATGAAGGTCTTTCTGCTCTGTGATTCACACCAGAGTGTGTGTGTTACTGCTCTCGAGTGTGTAGATTTATGACATACTGCTCTTAAGGCACAGATGTGAAAACAAATTCTGAAACTGTATTGAAACCGATTTAAAGACTTTGTAACGTGAATAACTGTTTTCGTTTAATTTTGTCTCAGACTAAAAAATACGTAAATGTATATGATTCAGACACACTGTAATATTAGTGACTCACTGTAGCAGCACCATAGCAGTTCCAGTGTAACATACATATAAAAATACTGCCAGCAGTCCTCGGTCTCTCCGGTCACGGTCTCACTGAGTCTCCCTCTGTCTCTATTGCACTTTATTGTGCAAATTAAGTGTGTGTGCTGAATGCATGTGAATAAAAACATTTGACAGAGTTTCAGTGGAGGCCTTTATCAGTGGGTAACTTAACAAAAAAACTGTTACTTAAATAAGGCATTCATATTCAAACTTAAACATACAAATCGAAGTTTTGTTAAACAAAAGCACCAGACCTTATCAATGAGGATCAAGAGAAATACAAATTAACCATGGCATTTCGAACTGCTCTTCCTGCTGGTTCATCTGCTTGATGTGGTGGTGGTGGTGGTGGTGGTGGTGGCTGCAGCTGTGGTACTTCTGCCTCAAGTGGTGGTCTGTCCAGGATGTCTTCATTCAGAGGAACTCTTCTCAATTGGGCAATGTTATAAAGAACAATGCAGGCAGATATTATATTGCAGGCCTGCTTCGGCTCCACACGAAGATAGTTCAGGCAGGCAAATCTGCGTTTTAAAACACCATTGATACGCTCAATTGTTCCCCTTGTTGCGCTGTGTGCATTGTTATACCTCTGCTGTGGGTCACATGTGACAGTAGCAAAGGGCCACCGTAGAAGTGGGTAGCCACTGTCACCCAGGAGGATACCATCCGGCGCAGTTTGTTGCAGTCTTCTGTAGAGATGACTTTCTCTTAGAATCCGTGCATCATGTACAGAACCAGGCCATCTCACAACACAGTTGGTTATTTTAAGGTCAGCATTCCCTATGAGCTGCACGTTGATACTATGCCGTCCCTTTCTGTTGACAAATTCCCATTCTCTTTCATGGGGTGCCTGAATGTGTATGTGGGTGCAGTCAATGGCACCAATAGTGTTAGGCATCCTGGCAATTGAGAAGAATTTTCTCTTGGTTTGTGTTATTTCTTCCTCAGTATCTGGAAATCTCACATACTGGTGAATTAGACCAGCCAGGGCTGCTGCCACTGAATGCATGACGTGTCCCACTGTAGACTTTGTCACAGCCAGGCCATCTGCAATGACTTCATAGAAGGATCCACAGGCAAAGAAACGTAGGGCAATAAGCACCTGCTCCTCCACAGTTAAGGCATGACTCCTTCTTGTAGGACAGGGCTATTCAACCTCCTTAACAAGTGGGCCAAAAAGGAAAACCGCTGGTGGTTCATGGGCCACACATACAAAACTTATGTCAATTAATCGCTACAAATAAATCGTACTTAAAGCAGTGTTAACTTAATAGATATAGTGCTAAATGGAATAAACTTGTAAGACGCATTCCTTTCTTTTTCACTTTTAATTGCATCTTTATAACAATTCTTGATCTTACATATTTTGGACACATATTTTTAATAGCAATTTTTATTCAAACATATTTTTGGACACATTTATAATAACAATATAATAACAATAACAATATTTTGGACACATTTTTATGATTCAAACATATTTTTTGACACATTTATAATAACAATATAATAACAATAACAATATTTTGGACACATTTTTATGATTCAACAATGTTGTTGGAATTATCAAAAAACAGAACTACTGTACATATGACACAATTTTCATTCAAACATATTTTTTGACACATTTATAATAACAATAACAATATTTTGGACACATTTTTATGATTCAAACATATTTTTTGACACATTTATAATAACAATATTTTGGACACATTTCTATGATTCAACAATGTTGTTGGAATTATCACAAAACAGAACTACTGTACATATGACACATTTTGAGCCTGTTATATTCAGTGAGAGAAATTGCACTGCCAATTTCCTGGATCGCGATTCGATTCATAAGGTCAATCGATTCGATCCGATTGATTTTGCTATTTCAGCATAGTTTGGTTCATACGTTGTAAGACCGATCCTGAGACACTCATGCAACTTCTCATTGCTCATGGAGCAACGTGCCCTTGTTTTGATGGCATTCATGTGTGAAAAGCTAGACTCACAAGTATAGGTTGAGCCAAACATTGTCAGAATAAGTGATGCGACTTTCCTGATCGTGGGGTACTGATACTGGCTAACATGGTTACACCAAAAGTCAGCTACACCCTCAGACTGCAAGTGCTGTTTTAAAGCAAAGCAAGACTGCACATCAACCAGTTCCATCTGAAATGTGCCTTCATCAATACAGGATAATACCTCCTTTACTTTTACACAGAAGTCTGCATCAGGCTTGATGGAAAATGGGTCACGAGCAAACTGCAATACCTCAATGGGAATGCTGAAGCCTTGGAATCTCTCAGTGAAGTTCTCTGTCAATTTTGTCATGCAGTCTGTCATGACAGGCGTTATTTCTCCCCGTGGCGATGTGCTCATGAATGCACGGAGTTGTGGGAAGTGCAGCAGTTTTTTTGTGATCAGGTCTGTTTTGAAGATCGATAGCTTGGTCTTGAAGGCACAAAGTCTCTCAACCAGATCAGCGATCGACTTTCCCCGCCCCTGCAGTTCGAGATTCAAAGTGTTCATGTGTCCAAAAATGTCACACAGAAAGTAGACTTCTGCCATAAACCGTTCATCCAACATGCCCTCCAATAGGTTCGCTGCTCGTTTGTGTTTACATGTGCGAAGGAAAGACACAATCTCCTGGCGGAGCTCACAGAAACGATCCAAAACTTTTCCCTTGCTCAGCCATCTCACGTCGTTATGTACGAGCAAGTCAGTGTGATCGGCGAACGTGTCCGCAAGCAGCTGACGAAACAGGCGATGTTGTAGGCTGGAGGTTGAGCGGATGAAATTCACAATGCTCATGACGGTGTCCATGGTGTTTTTCAAATCACCACTGAGTTTAGCACACAGCACCGATTGATGAATAATGCAGTGCAAATACTGCATATGCGGGGCTATGGCTGATAGCCGCGCCACCAGCCCCTGAACTCTGCCGATCATAGCCGGAGCGCCATCAGTAACCAACAGGCACACCTTTTGTAAATCCAGTTCATGTTCATTAAAAAATGACACTATCTTTTGAAAAATCACTTCACCTGTAGTGTGTCCCTCCAGCGGAATAAGCCCAAGAAGTTCTTCCCGAAATCTCACTCCATCGAAAAACCTCACGTAAATGCAAAGCTGCGCCATGTCGGTACAATCCGTTGATTCGTCCACAGCAATCGATATATATTCCGCTTTTCGAACGTTTTCAAAAAGCTTCCCCGACACATCTTTTGCCAGTAATTCCACTCTGCGGAGAATTGATGTGTCTGAAAGAGGCACTTTTTTAATGGCTGAAGTGACGCTCTCTTTTACTTTTTGGTCAATAACCACTTCATCAATGACAGCAAGCATGCAGTCTTTAACGGTGTCGCGTCGGTAAAGCTTTATTTTATCCATTTAGTTCTTTTATTTTAGCCTCTTCTGTCTGGTAAGAGTCCAGGCTACACGCAGGGATGCTATCATGGCTCTCTGTTGTTCCGTGCAAAACTGACCAAGAGCCATTTGACTCCGTTCAAACGATGCTTGCAGCACCTGTAATTTCTTTCTCCGTTCCTCCGAGCCCGCGGGATAACTGGAAGCAAACGAGCCGTGATTTGAGTGGTAGTGCCTCTTCACATTGTATTCCTTAATCACGGAAATGGCTTCGTTGCACACTAAACACATCGGTTTACTACTTGCGGCGGATGGCAAAGTAAATAAATATTTTTCAGTCCATTCGCTATTGAATTGGCGATTTTCACCATCAACCTTCCTTTTTTTGGCTTAGAAAGAGACATCTTGGAGCTGTTGTTAGCCTAGCTACAGTGAGTTTCTCCGTGGTCTGCAAGCATAAAATGCAATGTGACCTTGACTGAGCCGTTGGCAGGTGCAGACAGAGCGGATGTAATCCTGTTGCCGTATAATTCTTTATATAATTCTTTCAGAACAATACATTATTTCTATTAAATATATAATTTATACCTTTTAATATATATATTTTTTTCATTCATTCTATCTATTTTAATAAGTGTGTTCACATAAGTCTAAATACGTATTTATTTGTTTTTCCTTCAGTTGCGTTGCCTCCAGCGCGACAATATATGTATTAGAGCCCTTATCCAATCAGATAATTTCCCTGCGCTGTCTCTGGGTAAAAAAAAAAAAGATTCTCTTCAAAATCCTGAGAGAATACCCTCGCTGTTGACGCTAATGGGGACTAGGGCCTCGTGGTAAAAGTCACGGCCCGCGTGTGTAATACACGGTGTAATATGATTCATATATTTTTTTTTATTTTTTTTATTATTTTTTTTTTTACAGGCAACATCTTGCGGGCCAGATAAAAAGTAAGATGGGCCGTATTCGGCCCGCGGGCCGCTAGTTGAATAGGCCTGTTGTAGGACGTTGAAGATGTGGGCGAAGAATTTCACATATACAAAATATCTTCTCTTCGAAATCTAAACCGTGCATAAAGGTCATCATTTGAGTACTGCTCAATGAAATTACCTCGTTGGACATACTGACGAGGCTTGTATCGTCTCTGACGGTGCCGCAGGACATGTACTATGGATGTCATGTTGCAGAAGCAAAGGTCATTGACCTAACGAGCCCAGTTTTAAAGTCTGTGACCTGTTCTTTCTCACCTGCTTTCAATTTAGCTTTATGGTATTTAAGGCCTTCCTTAGTGATAGGGCTTTCTCAGACAACATGGAGAAGAATAAAGGAAGTAATTTCACAACAGCAGAGACAACGGCCCTTTTGGAGGGTGTTCGTGCCAATTACCAGGCCCTTTTTGGAGGTTTTAGTGGTCCTGGACAGAGTTCTCTGTCCTCAAAAGTAAAAAAAATAAAATATGGGCCGACATAACAAGGCAAATTAATGCCATTCCAAGGCGGAGTGTTGAGCAGGTTCGGCTTAGGTGGAAAACTTATCATTTGAGTACTTGAAAAGCAAAAGGCTACGAAGGACCATTCTGAGGCGAAAACCCCAAACAGGGAACAAGTCCATAAAACGTGGGGAGTTCACTGATACGGTTTTGGACATCATAGGAGGTGAGAGTTCCCAAGCCTTGTTTGGAATACTGCCAGCTGGTACAGGGGAGTCAATCGACCCCACGGAGCCTCTGAACCTGTCTGCTGAATTGGTCACCCTCACCCCTGTGGAGCTGGCATTTGAAGAGCCCAGCACAAGCCAGAGCCCTGTCTTGGAGGAGATGTGGAATCCACCGGCACCACCACCACCATGTAAGCGCAAAAGTCAAGCTGAGAAGGGGGATGGCTACAATGAACTACTGAAGGTGGAAACGGAACGGGCTCAGCAACAAATAATTCTAACAAATGAACAAATCAAACTAACACTTCTTAAACAAGAAGAAGTGAAGTTAAGAATTCAGTTGCTGGAAAAGCAGTTAAAAGACTGAAATGTATACTGCATAGTTTAACACTGTTTGTTTAATAAATCACATTGTTTTTCCTTCATAATTCCTTGTTAATTGGAGTTTGTAATGTCACTTACACGCAGTAGTGTAATGTTTATTCTGTGTTGCACTTCTGACGCCGATTTGTTAAAGCATTGCAGTGAACAGCGTGCATGTTTGCAGAAAAAAAAAGGAACGTGAAAAGGAAATAAACATTGATCAAACAGCAGTGAAGCTTAGTTGTATTAAACAAAGAACTTTGAAATGGGACACTTGATCTTTTTCTTTTCTTTTTTTTTGCACAGTTCTGAAAACATTAAATGTTTAATATAGGCATGTAAAGTAAAAAAGGCTACAAAACTGGGACACTTTTCTTTACACAGTTACACAGTTCAGTGACATGTCTTGTTTATTTTGGCTACAAAGATGATGTGATGTCTTTAGAAAGCTAAGAAAATCCTTGTTTCAATAGTATATGAAACTCAAAATGCCCTTTGTTATTAATGTGACTGAAAATGTTTAACATTTTGTTTATCATTTTGGAAATTCTATTTGAATAAATGATATTTTTGAAAGCTAACCTCACCTTTTAATTGCCAAATAATAACATACACTCTTACCAGCGGTCAAAACAATGCCATTTACTGCTTTTTATATAGAAATAAAATGTATATTATGCATAATTGAGTTCGGCATTTTGGCCCTGCCCTCCAAAATATTTTCAGTTGCTCATTTGGCCCCCTGGGAAAAATAATTGCCCACCCCTGTCCTACACCAATCAATTTGCATTAAAAGTATGTTTACGGTTCACTGAGTTTATGCATAACCTAAATATCGAGCTACGGTGACTAAGCGATATAAATAGCATTATGTACTGAAGCAAAAGCATCAGAAAAAATATAACTTTCATGATTTCGCCCCAGCAGTCTGCCAAAAATCTGTTTCTGTACATTTTAAGGTGAGAAATTGAGGTTTATGTCCACAGCCCTTCTAAGAGCTCTAAACCTCACCTTTAATCACCCAAAAGCACATTCACTCACCAGTGAGTCAAAGAAGTTATTTCACATGGTGTGCTCGAGACAGAGAAAAGTGGAATGTAAAACCAGAGCCTTTAACCAAGAATGGACAGACTCTTAAAAGTAAATTCTTCCCACAGGCCACATATGATAGATCAATCAATCAGAATCATTACATTACAGTCATTTAGCAGACGCTTTTATCCAAAGCGACTTACAATCAGTAGCTCAAAGCTTATATTACATATCATTGCGTATCATTCACCCATTCACACACTGATGACGGCTACCATGCAAGGTGTCATCTGCCCATCAGACTCTAACTAACATTCATACAATATCCAGTCCACACCGATGGCAAACCCTTCGGGAGCAACTTGGGGTTAAGTGTCTTGCCCAAGGACACATCGACTGTATCGAACCACCGATCCTCTGAATGGAGAACGACCCTGCTCTCCACTGCGCCACAGCCGCAGCCGCCCACATTCATTCATTGTCCAATAATGGTGTTAACAGAGAGTGGAATAAAGCCAGAATAAGTGGTTTCCATAATCACAGATAAAGTCCCTGCAGAGGAGATGAGAGGAATATGGATATCTTGGCTTTTGTGGTTGACATCACTTCAGACCTGAATTAACTGAATTTGAGCTGCAGGGCAAGGTTTATTCAGTTCAATACATGTTTTTATAATTAAGTACTTTTTTTAAGAGGCACATTTTTCAAAAGCTTTCTGTTATGTATTTTATCGATAAATCTGGCCCTTATTTCGCTTGAAATGCGAGATGAACATTTATAATTAGAGTATGTATTTTTAATTCATCCAGTTCAATTAGAAAACTGACTTCATTTTGTTGAACTTTCTTTATTTGAAATGAGTCAGTTGTTGACTACGTACAGTTGATACAACTACTAGGCTGCTTCAATATATATGGCACTAAATCATATAATAAGTTAAGCATTATTGTGATGTTCCAGCCCTTTGCATGCGAATATATTCTCTAAATGGACCTCATCAAATTTGAACTGAATACCCCTGGGATACAGGCTTCCTTTTTCAAAACACCGACTGTGATACAAACTGAGATACAAACTCAGTTTGCATGTAGGGACGATAGGCCAAACGTAGAAGAAAATATATATATTTTTAAAATATCTGTATATGTGTAGACAGGGCCTTAAGTCACTGAAAAGTAGATTACACAAAAAAGAGAGAAGTTGTGGGAGCAGATCGGCCTGGCGAACAACAATTATTGCTGGTGAGTGTTGTGCTTTTATCGCCATACGCCTCTAGATGAAATGATGGGATGAGCAGCGCTTCTCTGCCAGGAAAAGGATGCTGTGTGGATACAGGACCTTACCCAGTTCCCTCTCTAGCTGAAAGACTGTATTCCATCAAACTAGACCTCAACAAGTCTTTGTTTGCTTTCCCAGGCTTTCCCAGGGTTACCGCATTAAAACAAACATGTTGTGATGGTCACACCAACACTTACAATCTTAATTAATCTTCAACTCGGCAAGCACTCCAATTAGAAGTCTTCCTCATGTGGGATTATCAGCATGAACCTAGTGACTATCAATAACGAAATATACAAGGAAGGTGTACAAAAATTAACTTGGAGCTTTGCAAGAGCCCTCCTTATGTTATGTTTGCTCGAAAGCCAAACTACTCAATTTACACATACATGAATACGCAACACTTTCACACATCATAACCTATGATTGTTATGTTTTATGTTTTGTTATTGTCTGTAAATTGAGTTACATCTGTCTGTTAGCTGACATTCTCATGTCATCTTAGACTTGATAAATACTAGGTGATGAGGAAGCTTCTGTACTGTGAACTTTTTCCCGATGAAATGGAATATATGAGCGGAGTACAGTTGCAAGGGGGATTTAAATTAAATCGTCACATTTGATTGGACCACTAACAGTGGGCGGGCTTAGAGTTTAGCTCCACACAAACAAACAGACCTCCCTCAGCTGTATTTAGATGCAGAAGGAGGACGAGCGAGAGATGAAAAGGAAACTTTGCTAATTTTCAAGCGGCTCTGTCACTGCAGTCCATTTGCTTTGAATGAATCAGACCTCAGCCACATCGTTTGGGAGGGCCTAAGCATGCAAAAGTATGGTCTTCCTGACTGAACTTACGCTAGAGCTTCATCAAGTGTGTAATCAACCATGCACCAAAGTAGGCAAGACTACATTCCTGTTGCTTTATGATACTCAATGCAAAACATTATTCCTAAAAGTCTTTTTTGATTACTGCATGAACTGTTCAGTTCTTTCTCAGCTGTGGATAAAAGCAGCTCAACAAAAATGTATCTTTTCCATTCTGTTAGACATTGCTTGCGGGTTCAGGATCCTGAGGACTCCTGTGGCGTTATTTCCCTGCTCCACATCTCAACTGTAGTGGCGATCCAAGGCTGACTAACCCAATCAAAGAGAAAGGTGTACATGTCAGCGGGGTTGCTCCTCATATTTTGTTCTGTGTCTACATGCACCAAAGCAATGTAACTAATTAAATTACCTTGTAATCACCCGCTGACCTATACAATGTGCAGTTCTTATGAGTCGAGCAGACTCAGTCTCCCACGCTGATGCAGGAAATATCAAGAGCAAACAGATCAATGAAGGATGAGTGATGAGATGATCATGTATTGTATTGATTTAGTAGACAGCCAGTCATACAAGCAGACAGTAATGCTTGAGGAACTCCTGTAAGGATTCAACTAAGGATAGTTCTTAATTTAGATGTTCATGAATCCGTGGTGTCAGAACCAGAAGCCAATACAATTACAGACATCAAACAACAACTTCCCAGTGGTAATAGAGAATTGGCTGTAGAGTCAAAGCTGCCGCATCTTTACAATGAAAAGAGTTTATTACCTACACCAAGACAGCAAAAACTGGGGAAAAATTAATGAGAAATAAAAACCTCTTTCATCTGTGTGCAAGTGAATGAAGTAAATCATTACATCATTCATCTTCAACGATATACACAGAAAATATCCTTTCTCATTTTGAGACAACCAGGACTCAACCCACAGCATGAAAATGGCACCACCTTGTGGTAGAACTGACAGAAAAGCACAGAACAAGAGTGCAATGGTCCTGGGATTCCCTCACAACACAAAAAATAACCAACTATATAATATAAAGTTGGCTTGGGCTGACACTAGAGAAAGGGTCATTAAAATAAAAATGCCCATGCCTCTGGTGACATGAATATGCTTTGTATATTTTAGATTATGAGTAATCTTGCATGTTAGATTTTTTTTGTTCATGTTTTATGAACAAAACAAGGCCTTTTGACATTCCTTGATCATTGATACAATGTCACTTTAATTATCACTTTTAATACATTTTGGAAAAAATTGCAGGTAATACGAAATATCCTTGGTTCTACAGGTGGTACAATAGCCTGACGTCAAAGCCCCCACAGGCCAAAAGTCTGTCAACCTCATTGTTAATCTACAGTGGGTACGGAAAGTATTCAGACCCCTTTAAATTTTTCACCCTTTGTTTCATTGCAGCCATTTGCTTAAATCGAAAAAGTTCATTCTTTTTCGCATTAATGTACACTCAGCAACCCATCTTGACAGAAAAAAACAGAAATGTAGAAATTTTTGCAAATTTATTAAAAAAGAAAAACTGAAATATCACATGGTCATAAGTATTCAGACCCTTTGCTCAGTATTGAGTAGAAGCACCCTTTTGAGCTAGTACAGCCATGAGTCTTCTTGGGAATGATGCAACAAGTGTCTCACACCTGGATTTGGGGATCCTCTGCCATTCTTCCTTGCAGATCCTCTCCAGTTCTGTCAGGTTGGATGGTGAACGTTGGTGGACAGCCATTTTCAGGTCTCTCCAGAGATGCTCAATTGGGTTTAGGTCAGGGCTCTGGCTGGGCCAGTCAAGAATGGTCACAGACTTGTTCCGAAGCCACTCCTTTGTTATTTTAGCTGTGTGCTTCGGGTCATTGTCTTGTTGGAAGGTGAACCTTCGGCCCAGTCTGAGGTCCTGAGCACTCTGGAGGAGGTTTTCTTCCAGGATATCTCTGTACTTGGCCGCATTCATCTTTCCTTCAATTGCAACCAGTCGTCATAATGTATTCCCACGCAATTAGTTTTTTGCTCTGTAATATGGCCCAGCCAAAATGTAAAGCCCATACAACAGAACTGAAAAAACAAAGATCCTGCTGAATTTAGGTTAAATATGGACTTACACTATTGTTACACTGACGGGTCAAACCTTTTATTTTTTTTACCAAAGAATGAGCTTTGGCTAAAATAAATACTTTTTAAAATGAAAAGATTTGTAAATTGATGGTATCACATAGGCCTATGGATGCACTCCACTACATTTTATCATATCTAAACTTAATGTGCATAACATAGAACTGACCTTTTCATCTTTATTAACAACAAGCCATATAGCCCGCCGCCTGTGAAAGTTCTCAGGACCAGGAAACAGATCCTTGATTTCCTCTCGAGAAAGGGAAGGCAGTATGTCTTCTCCAATCTTGGCATCTATAGAAAATACAGTTAGTGCCAAGACACTGAGCTCATCACTGACTTTATTCAGCCTTGTGTACATAAATCCTATATACGTATATGATATGTCTTCAGAAAAAAATCAGAGCAGTATACACTGTACTGCAGTATTCAACTTGCCAGCTGACATCACCGGATGGGCAGAGCTAGCTAACAATGCTAGTGCTGAATAAGTATTTAGCTGCTTGGCTCCATGACGCCGGTTAAGAAGGGCTCGTGAAACTGCTCATCCAAAGAAGGAAGGGGAACCCACTTGTCTGGCATATTAAGACATGACTAGCGAAAAATAGCCCAAACTTTCCAAGACTTTTAGCTAGTGCTAAGTTTATAGAGCTAGGAACCTAGCGAAAAATAGCCTCAACTTTCCAAGACTTTTAACGTAGCTAGGCTACTTTTATAGAGCTAGGAACCTAGCGAAAAATAGCCTCAACTTTCCTAGACTTTTAGCTAGCGATGGTACTACTAGTAGTCTAATGCTGAGGGCTAGCTGATATCGTTGTCTTACTCGTTGGGCACACCCAATACATTAAAAATGTGTAGGTCGTACATGTGTGAGTACAGTACTGGCTCAAAAACGGTGTGGTCGCAGTTTGGAGCCCTGCATAAGGTTATCTTGAGCCATGCTAGCTAGCTAGCTAACTTCATGGGTTTTAGTACACAAGCCAACATAGCAATACAGGTTAGACAAATTAAATATAAACACGTTTATGTTAATAGAAACAGATAACAATATATCTTACCTCTTAGTGTAGCAATTGTAACTTCGTCCAGTTGATCCATTAGTTCAACGATTCCAAAAACTCTCTGGTTGCAAAAAAAATGTACCTGCATTTGAAATCCAATTGCCGTTAGACGCTGCGCGCCCAATTCTCCACAGAATCGCGCTGAAACATTTGGAATGTTCCAGTGTAGGATAGGGGTGCAGCCGGCCGAAATAGCTTAGGTTTGCAGCGATTTTTTTTTATAAAAATGAATTTACTTTAGATCATTTCATTCAAATACAATACATATTAAGCCTGTGTATGAGATACTTAATTAATGACTGGTTGCTGCTCTTATGAGACACAGATTTATGGTCACTTCCCCTTGATGAGCTCATGTGATAAACCAACCAGGTTGCCCCAAGGGGACACACACTACCCTTTGGCTTTCCTTGGAACAGTGCGTGCCGTGGGAAGGAGGAACATAATTGTTCATATCTGCGTCAACAAGCCAGCTAGCTTAACTAGCTACTACATAGGATCATGATTTGGCTATAGAAATGTTTTGGAAAGTTTTGAAATATATTTGGTAAGAAGGTAGTGGGCAACACAGAACTGTTTTATATCTTTTTCCCAATCAGTCAACGGTCATGTTAAACTGTATTTTCATGTTTGTCATGTAAATGAAATAAATTGCTGTCATTTCTTAAGATTCTTAAATTGAGAAGTTGTGCGCGTGGTCTCAATCTTAAAATAAGGAAGATAATCTTGTTCCTTTGCTGGGATAATTAGCTAAATATGCCCACACCTTGTTACTAGTTAAATCGAGCTTGATATTAGTTGGTAAATCTTATTAAGAAAAAGTTAGATATATTTTCTCAAAATAAGACTATTTTTCTTATGTGAAATATGCTTGGCAAGATTTTTCTTCTTTTAAGACTTAAAATAAGACACATTTTCTCGAAATAAGGCTTTTTTTACTTTCTTAAAAATCAGTTTTTGCAGTGAAAATCTAAATCTTACCAAGTATATTTGTCTCATTTCTAGTCAAAATATCTCATTACACTTAATATAAGACACAAATGCCTAACACGTACCATTTCAGCAAGATGTACACAGTAAAATTACAAGAGTAAAATTTATTTTGGATAACATTTGGTCCCTCTCTAAAAAGAGTTAAGTTAACTCTTTCGATAGAGTTGTTTAATCGGAGTAATTTCTCTTCAATTTAGAGTAAAAATTCTACTCTTTAATAGTACAATTCACTCTATGTAGAGACAATTTCAAATGACTCTCACTCTATTTTTACTCCTACTAGAGGAACTACAAATTTACTCCACAGCAATTTACTCCCTTAAAAAGAGTTAACATTCCTCAATTTTGAGTAATTGTTTCTCTGTAAGGAGTCCAATTTAGAAATTGCACAATTCAATATTAAAGCTAGGGTGGGCGAAAACAGCCGTTGAGATTCCGTCGCGTGCTCTCTGGCCTCTCCCTGCCACGCTACCTGCTGTAGCTCCTCCCACCGAACGTCAGTTATGCGCGTTCATGTGAATTCAGTTACATTGATAGGAAGACGAAACACGCAGGGACGCACCAACGTCGTTGCCAAGGTGACCGGACAGTCCCACAGCCAATAAGAACGGAGAATCGGAGCCTCGCTCTGATTGGTCAAAGTGTACATGAGCGGTGGCAATTTTTGGGTGCGGCCCACAGAGGCAGGGGAGAGCAAAGTTATGAGCAGATATTCTCAGAGCACTTCACCTACATATAGCTGACTGGCTATTAGGACAGTTTTGCCAAATATTACAGTAAAGAAATTACCCACCCTAGCTTTAAGCTCGTACGATTGTTAAAAATGACAAAAGATCAATTATTCCACATGTCCTTTTATTTGGCACCAAATATTTGCTCTCAATAGAAAATTATCCTCATCATCACAAAAAGCATTACATGAAAAAAGAAGGGATTATAAACAAATCTGAATCAAGACCACATGACATTAAAATATCAAAACACTTGTGGTGCAAAAGGTCTTTAAATTCCAAAACAATGGGTGCTTCTGTGGTGTGCATAACCTTGAAAGCATGGACATGTTCCTCTAAATAAAGAGTTTTCATAGCAGTCGTTATAAAAAGAACACACTCATCTCTTACAACAATATTCTGGATTACATGAAACACAGGCATCTCATTCTCCACTCCTATGCAAACAGCCAGCCCAGGCCGATACAAATTCCCAAAACTCTTTATCCATTTTACATTGTAGATCGTTGTCCAAACGGGAACATTGAGCTTAACAGCGATCTCTGTGTAGGATTCTAGTCTATTCAAGGGGACCATTTTGCCAGGGCCTAATTTCAATTCATTTGGATTAAATGTTTGCCACAAATATGCCACATGACATTGGTGTTTTTTGGCCAATGTTTTTGTAATGTTTTTAAAACTTTTTATTTGTCTTTTGAAGTAATTGTGTTTTCCTTCGTAGCGCATGCACCAGCTATGTATCAAAGGGCCAAGTTTCTGCATCGACGTCGGGTAGTGGATTAAGAAATGATGTTTGGGCAATAATTTCTTGTGGGGATATAAATACTTGAATAGACGGTGGTGTTCAGAAATCAGATGCTTCAAATATATAGTTATGCCACTCGATATGGCTGGAGACAAAACTATGCTGACTATTTGAAGCAGTAAAATGAATAGATACCAGTTTTGGTCACTTGAACAAACAAGATCCCCGAATATAATCGGGAGGTGGCGCAGCAAACACCAGCTTTGTGTAGCATTAAGGCTTAAGTCATTCGAACCCTCAACTAAATTAACACCTGGAGGTTTGTTGCACTGTTCCAAGCAACCATAATTGAAACTCTGAATTCGTCTGTGTATTTCTGCCGGTGTTGTGTAATTGTGACCCAAGTGTTGCAGAAGGAGCTTCATCTCAAATTGGGCAACCCCTTCAAATATGTCGTGCATGATATCGACTGAATAATTTGTCGCCGTATGAAAATATTGCAAGGAATTTAAAAGGCACGACTTTTTCACGCCCATAACATAAGGAAGTTGAGGGTTACTCTTGATAACCTCACAATGTTCTGCGTGAAGTTCTTTGGTTCGAAGTGAGATCTAATAATAATAAATTTAATTTATAGTGCCCTTTTCATCCGAAGATCTCAAAGGGCTACAGGTTAAAAGCAAAAATAAAAATAAAAAGGGGGTTTTAAAAACATCTAAGAGTGGGAGCCAAAGGTTTTTTTAAAAAGAAATGTTTTAAGACCTTTTTTAAAACAATCAGTGGATTGTGGTGCCCTCAAGGTGTCAGGGAGGGCATTCCACAGGCGTGGGGCGGCAACACTGAAGGCCCTATCTCCCATGGTCCTCAGTTTGGTTCTGGGTATGTGGAGGAGGTTAGAGTGAGTGGAGCGGAGGGAGCGTGTTGTGCTATGTATGTTGAGAAGTTCTTTGAGGTATGGGGGGGCATGACCATGGATGCATTGGTGAGTGAGGACGGAAACCTTGTACTCAATCCGGGTGGAAACCGGAAGCCAGTGGAGTGAGTGGAGGATGGGGGTAATGTGCTCATGCTTGCGCACTCTCATCAGGATCCTAGCTGCAGAGTTTTGTACGTATTGAAGCCTCTGCAGGCTCTTGCTAGGGATCCCGATGAGTAGGGCGTTACAGTAGTCCAGTCTGGAGGAGATAAAGGCATGAACTAGTTTTTCGGAGTCTGAGAGGGAGAGAATGGGGCGGAGTTTGGAAATGTTGCGGAGGTGATAGAAGGAGGTCTTGCAGAGGTGGTTGATATGGGATTCAAAAGTGAGCTGGGGGTCCATTTTTACACCAAGATTTGTTACTGTTGATGAGAGAGGGATATTTGAGCCAGAAAAGCTGATGCTGGTTATGGATGATGATTTGGTCTGGTGAGAGGTGCCGATCAGGATGGCTTCGGTTTTGGAGCTGTTGAGTTGGAGGAAATTGTGCTCCATCCATACCTTTATCTCCTCCAGGCACGTGGTGAGTTTTGATGGGGATGACGGTGATGTTGAAGGTGGGCTGGCAGCTGTGGCATTGACATAGAGCTGTGTGTCGTCGGCATAGCAATGAAATGAAAAACCGTGGCGGCTGATGACCTGACCAAGGGGGATGAGGTAGAGGATAAAGAGGATGGGGCCAAGGACTGAACCCTGGGGGACACCGCAAGTGACTGTGTGTGGGTTCGATTTGGAGGGACCCAGGGAGATGCATTCTATCCGGTTTTTGAGGTATGACTGAAACCAACTGAGGGGAGTGCCAGTGAGTCCAGTGGTGAGGTGGAGGCGGTTTAGAAGAATGTCATGGTCGACTGTGTCAAAAGCAGCAGAGAGATCCAGAAGGATGAGGAGGGAGGGGGAGCCAGCGTCGGATGACCTCAGGAGGTCGTTTGTAACTCTTACGAGTGCTGTTTCTGTGCTGTGGGCGGAGCGGAAACCGGACTGGAATTTTTCATAGAGGTTGTTTAGTTTGAGGTGGTTTTGAAGGTGGGTGGCAACTGCTTTCTCAAGTACTTTGGATATGAAGGGGAGATTGGAGATGGGCCTGTAGTGTGATAGGACTTTTGGGTCAAGGGTGTGTTTTTTGAGCAGTGGTCTGATTATGGCTTTCTTTAAGACGGGGGAACGTGACCAGTTTGGAGAGAGTGATTTATAACAGAGGCGATCAGGGGACTTAAGACTGTGACATGGGTTTTTACCAGGGAGGTTGGGAGAGGGTCCAGGGCACAGGTGGAGGGTTTCATCTTCCTGATGATGTTCTGCACCTCTTCTGATGAAACCACAGGAAAGCAGTTTAGGGGTTGTGAAATGGCATATGTATATGGGGGAACGGTTTGGGTGGGAGGACCAGAAAGAGCAGAACGAATATGTGCAATCTTTGATTTGAAAAAATCCATGAAGTGATTGCACTGTTCTTCTGTGGTGCCAGTAAGTGGGGGGGATTGTGGTTTGAGAAGATGGTTGACCGTAGAGAAGAGCCGTTTGGAGTTTCCTGGATTGTTTCTGATGGCGTCAGAGTAAAAAAGTGACCTTGCCTCTTTAAGGGACTTTAAATATTGTAGTTGGTGCTCACGGTAGGTTTGATTGTGAACAGTGAGGCCAGATGTTTTGTATCGCCGCTCAAGGACTCCCCCCTGCTGCCTTCATCTTCCGCAGCCCATCTGAAAACCAGGGAGCTGGGCGGGTGAAGGTGACTGCTCTGGTTTTAACAGGTGCATGGTGATCCAGGAGGCTACTCAGATGGCTGTTGTAGTAGTCCACTGCTTCGTCGGCTGATGAGAAAAGTGTGGAGAGATGCTGAAAGTCTGCTGACAGGTGTTCTTGGTTAATGTTTTTGAGATTTCTAAAACTGATATTTCGTCTAGGCTTGGAGAGGCTGGATGAGGATGGCAACTCCATAGAAATGATCTTGTGGTCAGAGACACCAAGGTCATACACCTGCAGGTTTGTGAGAGGGGCAGAGTTTGTGATGACCAGGTCCAAAGTGTGCCCCCTGGTGTGTGTGGGGACATCAACAAGTTGCTTTAAATTAAAGCAGTCCAATAGCTGAAGAAATTCAGCAGCAAAGCGGCAGGAGGGGGTATCGACGTGGATGTTCATATCACCTAAAATGATAACGTCGGCAGAGGATGTGCAGAAAGTTGTGAGAAGATTTGACATCTCAGGGATGAAAGATGTGTTCGGTTTTGGTGGTCTGTAAATAAGGAGGAACAGCACAGAGGAAGGGGGCTTACATTTAAAAGCAAGGCATTCAAATGAAGAGAGTTCAGGCAGGGGCTGCAGAGATAACTCCAGATCACTGCGATGGATGACTGACAGGCCGCCACCACGACCTGTACTGCGGGCTTTCTGGAGGTAGCTATATCCTGGGGGACAGCTCTCATTTAAGGAGGAGAAAGTATCTGGTTGGTGCCAGGTCTCTGTGATGCACATAAAATCCAGACATTTATCCAGTATATGATCATGTATTAGGCAGGATTTGTTGCTGATTGATTGGGCATTAAAAAGTTCAATTTTGCTGCTGGATGAAACAACACATCTTGGCAGTGGACGTAGCAGACTAGAGTCCACTCCACGTTTTCCATCCAATTCCCTGAGAGGTGTTGCCATGGAGATGCCCAAACTACTTATCCAGTAGGAGACAACGCTCTGATGACGTATGTGAGGTGCGACAAGTCGCGTGACTGACCAGTGAACCGGGATGGCAGGACTTTTCGGTGGGTTGAGGAACTTTCTTCGGGAGCCTCTGTGGATATAGCGCCGACGGCGGAGAAGTCCAAGTTGTTTAATCACTGTAATGTCCGGTGGAGTGAAGACATTTTTGAGATTCATCAGCTGGTTGACGGAGTAACTCAACATAGTGGTGCCGGCGGCAACGGGGGGAAAAGTACTCTGCAGGTAGTGTGCTAGCAGCAACAGGTAGGCAACCGCTAGATTTGAAAAGGTCTACTGGTCGGACGCGGATAGTAAAATAGTTTAAAAAGGTTTAAAAAGATTTAAAAAAACAATTTAAAAACAAAACAAAACAATGTTGTTTTGGCTCGACTGGAGAAGCGGCGAAACAGAGAGCGCCAGCGTCCTCCCCAAGATGTAGTGTACTGGCTGATGCAACACAGAGCAAACTGGTGTTGCTCGTCAGTTGTCTTACTGCTATCTTCACTGAACTCCGTTTGAAAATCTTCCTTCTCAAGTAGGCAAAAACGACAACAATAACGAGCACTGAACGATTCTACAAAACCAAATAAAGAATGGATACCAAGGTTGTCTCCTGTAACTTGAATGATGGTTCCGTAAACAGCATGATCATAAAGGGGAATCTGAACTCCTTCAGTTTCAAGACGAGATATATCCTTGACCAGTGGCTCAAGGATCTTATCAAATCCATACGTTTTGATGTCTTGTGCGTGAAATAATGAAACCAAATGGATGGCAAGTAAATTTGAGTTATATTTTGGAGAAATATTTCTCAACGTAAAATAGATGGCTCCTAACTTGTGTATTCCACGCTTGGACCCAAGGGGGTTTGAACACTCAAACTCATCAAAAAAGAGCTGGATCTGAAACGCATGGTTTTGCTTCAAGAAAAGGGCATGACTTTTAAAGAATTCTCCATCCTGTATATCATAGAGAAACGTTTCTTTCTTTTCCCAATCTCTACTTAAAAAGTCATTAATATTAGGATGCTTACAAATGAACCGCAAAGTCTCAAGAATGGGAATATATGTAAACTTATCTCGGACAACAACTTGAGAAAATGACCCATTTGTTGTATTACGTCTGGTAGCAAACCTTGTCCCAAGGACATATTCGACTGGATCAATTTTCCCCCATTGCTCAGAAAAGTACTGCATTCTCTTGCTTTCAGAGTTGAATGCCAAGAATGGATTTTCAATTTTTTGGAATGACTGATCAATTTGAGATTCCACAACACTTTTCATTGGTTCCTGTAAAGATAAACCGTTTTTCACTGACACTAGAGTTTCGTTTTGTATGTCATCAATAACTTCCCCAACAGAGTTGACAACATTATTAATGGTGGTCTCTGCTACCCCAGCAACTTTCAGTTCTGCAACAATTGTCGCACAACTTTTTACTATATTTTTTTGAAGGAGTTCAGATTCACAAGCTACATTTTCATGTGGTAAAAGGTC
Source organism: Anoplopoma fimbria (assembly GCF_027596085.1). Lineage (NCBI taxonomy): Eukaryota > Metazoa > Chordata > Actinopteri > Perciformes > Anoplopomatidae > Anoplopoma > Anoplopoma fimbria. Next base: position 18,729,792 of record NC_072466.1, read on the forward strand.
TACATCCCTAACTGAAACGGAACTGGCTGAAGATGAACTTTCATTAACACTTGAACTGTCACGCAAAGAACACTTAGTGAGATGCTTTCGTAATCCAGAAAAACTATTATATACATGTGCACAACCCCTTTGAGCACATTTTAACCTGAGAGTTTTTCCGGGACAAAGACCATGAACCAATTTAAAGTGCTTAATCAAGGCATTGACACTGGCATGACATCTTGCACAAATGAAGCAGATCATAGGAGTTTACTTCAGCGTCCTGGCCCTCAACTCTGCAACTCTAGGATTTACCTTGGTGTTTTCCACATCTATGTCATAGACAGTGGTTTGCAGAAAGGTGTACACATTGGTCAATTCCTGACAGTATCTTGTGCCAAAGACGAAATGTGCTTTGAAAAGTTCATCAACACAAGCCAATGAAGTTGAGGTCTTACAGGGTAGAGCATGTTTGTCGATCACGATGTAGTAAGACTCGATCATGCTCTTCTTGGCACCAACAGCAAGTAGGTATGGCTGGAGACTCCCAGAGATGTTGTCCAGGTGTCCTTGGATGCTGGTCCCAATCTGTGGTTGAATAAGGAGGCATGGTCATTTATTATGTTTTGGATTCTTACAAAGTTACAATAAGAGTAAAAAGGAAGAGGGCACACTATGCATAACACTTATTAGCACATACGCTGTAAAGCACTCTGAAGACAACGCCAAAACACGTAAATGCAAATAAGGTCAGTGTTATGCAACGTGTGTGGCCACCTTTTGTTAGTTATTCAAGCGTTACCCAATGGCCCAGCACTATTAGCATAATAAAAGAGGAAGTATTTTCCAACCCTTTTTGTTCCACACAAAGCTCACCTTGATGAATTTTACAAGACTGTCGCATGCTTGTCTGGCTGAGATTTTCCCTGGTCTTTTTCGGCCTTGGCTTGAAGGTGGCAGAAGGTGAACCAGCAACAGCATTGATGACATGTCACTGTCCCAGCCTGGGGAATATATAACAAAAACAGAACAGTTAAGCATTTCATATTGATTCAGATTTACAGACGGAGCAGCAGACGGATTATCCATAACCAATAAAGCCTGCAAAAGGATCAATGACATGAGTTTTGAGTAGGAAACTATAAAAACAACTTTGTGCAGTACAATTACTGTATTCCCAGTGATTTCACATGTGAATGACAGCCACTTCCGTTTCTCAAGGCAACAGGTTGATATGTACATATAACTCCAGTAACTTTGTGAGTGGCAAAATGTGCCTTAATGCACAATAAAATGGTTATCCCCATTCCATCTAGAATAGTCGAAGGAGAAGACATTACCATCATCTACTTCAGTGGCTTCAGCATTTTGGATGAGGTCTTGTACATCTCCAGTCAGTGTAAGCCCACGACACCGAGTAACAACCTTTGCTTGAAAGTTGGTGGTCCACTTCTCCAACATCTTTGCAGAGGTTGCGTCACCAAAAAGACTCCTGAAATCTTGATCAATCTACAAGACATGGCAAAGACATTTAGTGTAAGTCCCACAGTAGATGGTCAAAGTAGCTACAGAGATCATTTCTGAAGCCTGATCAGGTTCGGCAGATAGCAATCAAAACATGTAAAAGCAAACAAAGATAAATTTACATTCTGTCTGACAAAACAAACAATAACAAACTACACAAAACATTACTTTGTAGTTCTTTACTCACCAAACCTGGAATGTCCAAGAAACGAGGAAAAACAGATAGGATGTCGGCTGAGTTCTCAGGATCGTGCAGCAACTTCTGACGATAGGCCAGGGTTAGCCTCATTTTCTCCTTCACTACAACTTCATCCGTGGAATGCTTCATCAGGGCAATTGCTTCTTGACACTGCTGTCCGTCCCACTGGATGTCTTCTTTCAATGGATCCCTGTGTGAAGTTGGCCCACCTAAAGGTTTGGGACAACATGCCAGTTTAATACTCAAAAGAAAACCTAGACCAAATAAACTAGTGGTCATGTTCCAAATTAATCACTGGCCTGTTTGAAGTTGTCGTGACCGTTTCATTCGCCCCTCGGACACCTCTTTCTGCAGAGTTTTGATTCTCCAAGCCAAATACCCACTTCCATCTTCAGCATTATAAAAATGTTCCTTTGAAAATAAGGGGAAAAACATGTAAATACAAATATACTTTTCACCCATAAATACGTGACTGATTTGAAACCATTTCACCAGAAAAGCAGCAGTAACTTACATAGCCAAGCTTGCTCAGGGGGTCAGCCAAGTAAGGAAAAAGGCAGATGATTCCTTTGGCGTATTCCTCCTTCAATCTCCTAGGGGGGCTTGTGCTATACACACAAATCAAATTACCATCCTGTCCAAAATACAACTAAGATTAATTTAATATCAGTCTTGTGAGTTTATGAAAAAAACGTACCCATGCTCATTTGTCAGATGTGCAACTAGTATTTTCACTAGGTCACGTCTTCTGACATCTGACAATGTTTTTGTGCGAGCATACTCATGTGTGATCTTATCACCTCCAGGGCTACTCTTGAGGATGTCCTCAATCATCTTGGGAGAGGTGATTGACAATTGACAGTACACAGAGAACACACAGAGTACACAGATTAACAAGAGCATATATATGGTTGCAACAAAGTTACAAAAAGGACATAAACAATCTATTGATCTTACTCGACCCAGACGACGATCCTCTGCATCTCTTTTTTCTGAGGGATTTCTGATCACTATTGCTGTGTCATCAGATCCTGATGAAGGCTCACCATCGCCAATCGTACTAGAACTGAAGGAAGCCTCACCATCGCCAATCAAACTAGAACTGAAGGAATCTACAAAATAATGTTTCATGGGACACAAAATGTTTACAGCATGAGCTGCACAACTCAGAAAAGGTTAAATGTGAACGATATGTCATTGCGGAGATGATTAAAAAACTCATATCTAGAAGTTAAAACGTAAAGTTATTTTACCATCAACGCTTGCTGTTGGGATCACAATTTCTAAAACCCCAATATCCTGTTGTTTTAGAATGTATTCGAATGCCTCATCATCGATTTCGGTCCTGGTTTCATCATAGACTTTAATATCCAGGGTGGGTAGATCAAACTTCTTGGCAACTTTAAAAGACATTTAAGTCATATTAACACTGACCATGATATAGCCTACATAAGTAGTGGCAACACACAAACAAATGCATTGGTAACAATATTTTATAATAAAGGCTGCATATGCAATGTTTTCTCTTACCACTTTCCAAAAATACTTTGAATTGAAAAGGTGATGTTAGGAAGAAGTACTTCTTTCTGTCCTTATATTTCACCCTAACAGTTGCCTCCATCCTAAAGGAACAGGAAAAAATAGTGGTTAGTTAGTTGGTTTGATTACTTGTCTTGAACTAATTAATATGAAAAACATATCAACAGTAACAGAGATTTGAGAAACTGCAGTCAGAAGAACGCAGGGATGTGAACGTTTACAAAAATGTCTAACCGTGTTGACAGATTCTTTTTCTTGTAAATGGTTAACCGTGACTTCATTGTCCTCGTGTGTGTGAGTGAGTGTGCGCCGATACACACTCACTCACACACACTCGCCGAGGGACAGACAGATTCGGCACACTAGCTTTTATCCTCCCCAATTAGTTTATTAGTGATGTAAAATCAATAAATGCGTGTCTCCAGAACATAATTAATTTGAAGATTTTTGTTTAAAAACTGTTTTCGTTTATTGTTTTTTCCTAAACGGTTATGATTTTAACGGTTACACGTGTACACGTGAACACGTGCACACCAGCTGCATTCATCATGAAGTACGACCCGTTAACTCTTTTAAGAGTAGAGTACACGCGGTGCACCAGAATCACAAGCTTCTCACGTAAAATGAGTCTCCCCACAGTGAACCAATGTGTACTGGACACAAACCAACAAAAGACGATGTTCCATCTAGTCTACTTACCAAGTTTCCTAAAAGCACAAACGTGAATTGCACTGCATCGGTGTGGCGCACAAACTCTGTTGACTCTTTCCAGAGTTAAGTCCATGTGGTGCTAAATCATGCTAACGAACCAGTCAATGATACACTATGGTAAACAAAATTCTCCGCAGTCGACTAATGTGTGCATTAAACAAAAAAAAAAGTGTAACATATACTTATAAATGTTCCCAATTTAAAGAACAAAAAACGTGAATTGGTCAAATGACTGGCAAGCTAACGTGATACCTTAGCAGCATCTACTGTAGCAGCTGCATATAGCAATGACTAGCGTAACTTACATAATATGTTTAAATCGCGCGGCTTCGTTGAGCTTGAATTTGGGATACTACCGATTTTAACTCATCCTCCCTCTGCTTTAATAACCTGTGAAATTCCACTTTTAGAAAAGGTGTGACACGACTCAGCACGTCTTGAGACTGGCATGGTAATGTTAAGCCACACATTTGAAAATAACACAAACCAAACATTACATGCATCCTGTACGATGAGAACAAAACAAAACTTATGCGGTAAAAAAAACAGTTGATGTATTACTTACGTTGTTATTTTCCTAGCAGACTTTTCTCCAGATCGGTTGCAGGTGAAATGACCATCGGCGTAATGGCGGACAAAACGAAACTTAACTGCGTTGCCCTCGGGGAGGAGTCAAAATTATGACTCCGTTATTCAGATCTAACTCCGCGTGTCTCTCAACTCTTGTTTTGTTCTTTCACCTCAAATCAGAGCAAAAAATACTATTTTCGAGTAAAATAATTTTAACTACGGAAATTTTACTCTTGTAATTTTACTGTGTAGGGACTTGTTTTAAGACAATACATCTTGAATATCTTGTTAAGTAAAAAAGTCTTGAAAACATCTTGTTTTGAGTCATATGTCATATGAAACAAGCTTTTTTGACATTTGAAGAGGTTTTTAAGCTGCTGTGTTATTTGCATAAGATAAATCATCTTGTTTCAAGAATGAGACTTACTTGATTTAAGAAAATATATCTTGTTTATAGGAAAGCCTTAAGTTTAGTGACTTTCTGGAGTCTCTGCTCTTTGCCTCATGATCACAAGACTAGGAATTCCCAGAATGTTGAACTCAAAATAAAACTCCAACAAAATGGAATAAAATACAATGATACACAAATCCAAAGAGGATTTTTTTAATGTTCAGTTACATAAACATCTCCACATTTTACATTAATTTGAGTCATTTCTCATTTAACAGACATGAGTCTATCTGAACATTATTCAAATCATACCACAATGCCATAATGTTACTACACTGAAACCCCAATCACACACAAATACAATACATGAACTTATTAAAGTATGTCATACACACTGGCCTTATCTAAATGGTTCAATAGTGGGAGGAGAAAAAAAAGTTAAATGAAATGCTCCCCAGAAAATCAAGTTTAAAAAAACAAAACAAAATCAGCATATCAAACTTTTCTCTAGATATGTAGTGGCATCTATTAAACTGTCCTGAAGTCTAAATATTTGTGGTTAAAAAAATAATTTCTTCTAAAAACAGACTCAAGTATTTGTATTAAGGGAGTAATGTTCATTGATGTCTGTGATATCATACTTCATTGGAACGTACTTGCTATTATTGAAGTTCAAATAGTAATATGTTGTTGACTATAGTCAACAAGTTTTTCAGCATCCACAAAAATATTAGCTTGAGCTAGGTAGGGAACTTCTACCTCATAAGCTAAATAATGATCATTCCACTCATTTATAGAGAGAGGCTGGCATTCAAAACAATACAGTGAAGAATTTACTATGTAGATGTTTTTCACAAGTCCAAACTCTGGAGTACCATTGATGACATTAGAAATAACCAAAGTTTTCTCACATGTATACTTATTTCCATGTAGAATTATCCACTTTGCCAAAACTATATGTTGAAGGTGCTCTACTCCTAAGAAGTCTTTAATCTTTCCTTCTACGTAGTGAACGTTTTTAACCTCAGAGACTGGGCCGATTTCAACTTCACTTGAAAAAATTGGCCAGACCAATGTCATTGGGACTCCTGTCATGCACTGTCAGAAGGAGCGAGAATGTGTTGCTGGGTGTAAAGCTGGACATCATGCCCATTCTGACTACATTTTCGGAGTGGGCCGCGAGTGGCTGCCCAAGCAGATGCCCATTCTGACAGTTTGTCGCTGTCTATCTGCACTTTTCTGCACTTTCCACCTCACCCGGAAGCCATGGCCCCCTTTGTTTACAGCAGGGGTCAGCTGTAAACGCTCCGGGACACTGCGCCGCTGCTTGAGGTTCCCCGTGAGCTGAGGAGGAGGAGCGGGGATGCCGTGCTGTACAAAAAACCCGTCCTCCCTCCATCATATTGACTTCGCCATCAGAAGGAATACCGGGAGTGTAGCGTCATGGTGTTCACGGAGACATGGCTCACGGAGATGTCCGGACACCAACGCTGCTCTGGACGGGTTCCGCATCATGGGGACAGGACAGCGGAGAGCGGTAAGAGGAAGGGAGGGGTTCTGGACACATCGGTATATTTCCCGAGGGAATTCTCGCATGTTATCATGATAGCTGCGCAGGACCCCCTCTGCTAACGGAGAAGCGGCCTGTGACGTCATACACTCGGCGACAAGCAGGCTGCTGACAATCCCAATGCCCTCCTCCTCCTCTCTGGTGACTTTAATCATGCCCCTCCGTCCTCCACTCTGCCCACCTTCACCCAGTACATCACCTGCCCCACCAGAGACAACAGAACCCTGGACCTGCTGTATGCCAACACCAAGGAGGCATACAGCTCATCACCCCTCCCTCCCCTTTGACCACAACCTGGTGTGCACCTCCGGCCTGTGTACAAACCTCTTGTGCACAGGCAGCCAGTGACCCGCACAGTCAAAAGATGGTCCGATGAAGCCGAGGAGGCTCTTAAGGACTGTTTCGACTCGACTGTGTGGGAAGTGTTCAGTGATGCCCATGGGGAGGACATCAGGGTCTGACAGACACCATAACGGATACATTAACTTTTGTGTGGAGAACAAACCCACCAGGACTGTACGGTGTTTTTCCAACAGCAAACCCTGGATCAATCCTGAGATAAAGGCCCTCCTCAAGGAGAAGAAGAGTCTTTAGATCAGGAAACAAGGAGGAGCTGAGGACTGTGCAGAGGGAGCTGAGGAGGAAGATAAGGGAGGGGAAGAATATCTACAGGACAAAGATGGAGGATCAGCTGCAGCAGAACAACATCAGCGGAGTCTGGAAGAGCCTCAAGGCCATGTCTGGCCACAAGGGGCCCAAAACAACCTGTGGGGGACCAACAGTGGGTGAATGATCTGAACTCATTCTTTAACAGATTTGATCAGCCACCCACCCCTCCCCCACCCAGACCTCCCTGCCGCTGCAGCCCCCATCGTCTGCACCCCTGTGGATTTACCCCCTCTTCTTCCTTCTCCTCCACCCCCTTTTCCACAACACTCGGCTCCCCTCCACACTCCTCAAACACTGCACACCTCCAACACCCCACCCCCACTCCAACAACCGACAGCACACAGCCCCCATCCCCCAACTTGTCCTCTCTATCAACCAGGTGAGAAAAGAACTGAGGAGAATAAAGGTGAGAAAAGCCACGGGTCCGGACGGCATCAGCTCAAGGCTCCTCAGATCCTGTGCAGACCAGCTGTGCAGGATTGTGGAACACATCTTCAACTTGAGCTTGAAGCTGGGGAGGGTACCACAGCTATGGAAGACGTCCTGCGTGGTACCAGTCCCAAAGACCCCGGGGCCAAGGACTTCAGCAGCTTCAGGCCGGTGGCTTTAACATCCCACCTGATGAAGACCCTGGAGCGGCTGGTATGTCACCTCCGCCCCTGGTGACCTCATCTTTGGACCCTCTTCAGTTCGCCTATCAACCTGGCATCGGGGTGGATGACGCTGTCATCTACCTGCTACAAAGATGCCTTTCTCACCTGGAAAAGGCTGGAAGCACTGTGAGAGTCATGTTCTTCGACTTCTCCAGTGCCTTCAACACCATCCAGCCTTTGCTTCTGAGGGACAAGCTGGAGCAGACCGGGTGGACCACCACCTCACTGCATGGATACTGGACTACCTCACCAACCGTCCACAGTATGTGAGGATAAGGGAGTGTGAGTCAGATCGGGTGTCCTGCAGCACGGGGGCCCCACAAGGAACCGTTCTGGCTCCATTCCTCTTCTCCATCTACACATCGGACTTCACATACAACTCTGCTACCTGCCACCTGCAAAAGTTCTCTGACGACTCTGCATCGTCGGCCTCATCTCCGCAGGCGATGAGAGGGAATACAGAGAACTGAACCAGGACTTCACAGGATGGTGCCGGCGGAACCGCCTCCAGATCAACTCTGGTAAAACCAAAGAGCTGGTGGTGGACTTCCGCTCGGGAAAACACTGTCCTCCGGAACCAGTGAACATCCAGGGACAGGACATTGAGATTGTGCAATCTTATAAGTACCTGGGTGTTCACTTGAACAATAAACTGGACTGGACTAATCATTCAAAGGCACTCTATAAAAGGGTCAGAGCAGACTGTATCTGCTGAGGAGACTGAGGTCTTTTGGAGTGCAGGGAGCACTCCTGAAGACCTTTTTCAACTCCGTGGTGGCATCAGCCATCTTCTATGCAGTGGTCTGCTGGAGCAGCAGCATCTCAGCAGCCGACAAGAAGAGACTGAACAAGCTTGTCAGGAAGGCCAGCAGTGTGCTGGGGTGTCCATTGGATACGGTGTATTGAACAGATCCCACCCCATGGAGGTGGTGGGAGACAGGAGGGTGATGGCCAAGCTCCTCAGCCACCGGCTGCTTCACCCCGGTGTGTGAAGGAGAGGTACCGCAGGTCCTTCCTTCCTGCTGCTGTCAGGCTGCACAACCAACTCTGCTCCCAGCAGACCACATGACACATGACAATAAAAACACTGTGCAATAATGGTTAATATAGGTTTTTTTTCTGTCTGTAAATATTATATTTCAGTTATTGTGTTTTTCTACTGTTTTTATTGCTTATTTATAATACTTGTTTTTTATTTTATTTTTATTTTCATTTTTATCTTGTCTTTCTTTACTATGTCTCTTGTGTGCACTTTAACTTTATGCTGCTGTAAGCCTGCAAATTTCCCGCTGCGGGACTAATAAAGGATTATCTTATCTTATCTTATCTTATCTTATCTTATCTTCATATAGCTGGTTGTGCTTCACAAGAGACTTACAAATATTCTTAAAACTACTTTTCAAAGCCCACTGCTTGAAAAAGCAATGCTTTGACTCAAAACGCATACACATATGCCTCACCATAGGACCAAGAGCCTTAATCTGAGAAGGAAGATGCACAAGGTAATGCTGTTTAGGTATAATATTTGTATCTGGAAACAGTTCTTTGAAATCTTTCAAATGTTGCTCTATTAAAAGTTTCAGCCTTGAAAGAGTTGAGAGAGCAATAATAGGTGAAAACAGAATTTTTACTATCTCTAACAACTTAAGGAGCATTTGCGTGTACTCATTCTCTCCAATTGTGTCAATAAGAAATGGCATGATCTTTAACAAAACCAGCATCTGCCCTGCTGACTGTTTCAGTTTATTGTCATTTGATGACAGTGTATTGACAGATATGGGGCAAGGCTTATCTCTTGCATCCAAAGGAGAGTAAGGGAAACCAATAATTGCACTGTTAAATGTGTCTAACTCCATATGCCCTGAAAGCACAAGATGCTTTAAAACACATTTGATTTCATATGGGGCAACACCTTCAAGAATAATATGCATTATGTCTTGCGGAGTTTGATTGATTATATCAAAGTGAGGACATTCTGTTAATTTGCTTCTCCTGTTAATACCATATGTCGTTTTAAGATTTTCTTTCAGAAAGTCAGTGCTTGCTTTTTCAATGTCACTACATTGTCTGATATGACTTGTCATGGTCCTTTTAACAAACAAATCATCATTAAATTTTTCCTGCATGTCTTTAAAGTTGCATTCGCAGTGTCTGCATTTACTGTAGGCAAACCCTACTCCTTCCTTAAATCCGGCCACTTCATGTTGAGCTAGAGTGTCTCCTAACACAGACATAAGCGCCCCAAAAATTGTCTTCTCACCATTTGCAGTGACAACTTTAACACCATCATACAGCTCAATCAAGTCACAATTAATCCTCTCAAGTACCTTATCAATACCACAAGTAGAAATATCTTTTGATTTTACCATGGCAAGCAAACGAATGGCAGCAAGTCTTGATCTGTATTTAGGGTTGATGTTACCTAAGGTGTAATAAACCAATAACAATTTGTTTTTGTTTGCCCGAGATCCAAGAGGATTGCACAATTCAATTTCATCTGTATATAAAATTATTTGCAATGCTGTGGGAACTCTCAAAAACAGTGGGTGCGATTTAAAAATGTCTCCATCAATTAAATCCTGAAAAAATCCATCCTGGCATGGCTGTGGCCCCTGTTCAATCATTGCAAGAATTCTTGGATGCATTAACAGCTGTTCCAAACTTTTCAACAATGGTATATAATAAAAGTAATGGTGTTTAATGGTAAGGACTCTAGAGTCTCCACTTTTCACATAACATACCGTATTTTTTGATATAATCATCTCTGGTTCAACTGGCTGTAACAGTTCTTTGATTGTCTTATCCTGCAAATGTGTTGTAGCAATTTGACTGAAAGGGTCATTTCAAGTCAAGTCAAGTCAATTTATTGTGTCTCCCAGGGGAGAAATTTGTTTGGATCTGGGCAGTAGCTGCATCACATCAATATGAAACAACATACAACATACAACATACAATCAGTTCATCACATGGGCAAGTGCAAAATTGTTGTACATAGTATTGGCAAATCACAGATACGAAAACGATCAGTAAAAACTATTGGACAAACAGGCTCAAAAACTGTTGTACATAGTATTGTGCAAACAAACATTCATGTGCAAAAATAGCAATCTGTAAATTCCCACACTCCTGTGCAAATAGCAATCACACCATACACTCAGCATTCATCCTGACCAAAACTGCTCCTCCATTCATACATCCATACCTGTGCAACAATAGCAATAGCAATCCAACCAGGCATACGATCAACATTAATTCTGGTCTCATTCATTCATTCTTGCATACTCATCTACCAGATCTTGTTCCCTGTGCATACAGTTATCCCTCCCCCCACTCCCCATATAGTCCTAGCTACCTATACATTACTCCATCTCATAACATACATTCCACTGTCAAAAAGACATTGCTTCTCACATGTTGTCATACAGTCATTTTCACCGTTTTTCATTGATGAGCTTGACTGAGAGAGGGATGAATGAGTGTTTGTACCTGTTGTGTTTGCACAGAGAAACCCTATACCTCCTACCTGAGTTTAACAGTGTATATTCAGAGTGCAGAGGATGGGAGCTGTCAGATAGGATAGTCTGAGCCTGTCTTATTGTAGTTTGTTCAAAGAGCTCCTGTGGGTTGAGAGGTACTGGTGTTCCAATGATTTTGCCTACTGTCTTAACTAGGTTGAAAATCTGTGTTTTTGACTTGACAGTTAGGTTCCCAAACCAGCTGGTAATACCGTATCGGAGAATGGACTCAATTGTTGCCCTGTAGAATATGATCATGATATTTTTACTGACCCCAAAAACCCTAAGTCTGCGCATGAAATGGAGGCGTTGGTGAGTTCTGGCACACACATCTGCCACATGTGTGCGCCAGCTCAAGTCACAGTCGATATGTACCCCTAGGTACTTGAAGGAGGACACCTGTGCAATGCCAGAACCATGTATGGTCACAGTGCTTTTGTCACCAACTGATCTGGGATCCACCAACATTTCTAATGTCTTTTTTGTGTTGATATGAAGTTGGTGTGAGTCACACCAATTAACAAACGTGTCCACAGCAGCTTTGTGAACACTGATGTCTGTGTTTTTAGTGAGAAGACTGAGAATGACAGTGTCATCAGAAAACTTTACTATGTGTTGGTTAGGTGCAGTACTGACGCAGTCATTAGTGTATAATGTAAATAAGAACGGAGAACTGACGCAGCCTTGGGGGGCGCCGGTGCTACAGACTGCAGAGTCAGACAAAGACCCGTTAAATTTCACCTGTTGAGGCCTGTTTGACAGGAATGAGTGGTACCACCGGATTAGAAAAGGGTTGACTTTTAGCTCTACCAGTTTCTTGAGAAGGATGTCTGGCTGGATTAAGTTGAAAGCAGAGCTAAAATCAACAAAAAGCAATCTGGCATACGCATTAGGACTCTCTAGGTGCTTAAGAATGAGGTGCATTATTGTTAATATGGCATCGCTCGTGCTCCGGTTTTTGGTGTAAGCAAATTGGTTTGTGTCAAGCATGGGTTCTACTTCTGAATGGAGTACTTCAATCATAAGCCTCTCTAGAGATTTAAAAACATTGGAGGTAATGGCCACCGGCCGATAGTCATTGTCCTCTTGAGGGCATACTTTCTTGGGTACCGGGATTATGATTGATTTTTTCCATAAGTTGGGTACTGTGAATGTGTCTATGGAGAGCTGAAATAATTTGTGCCATACTGGAGAGAGTTCATCTGCAAAATTTTTGAGAAAGAAAGCCGACAGATTGTCCGGACCTGTCGCTTTGTTAGTCTGTATGCCTTTAATATCTTAGTTACAGAATGTGGCTCTAGCACAATTCTATCCCGGTTCACATCACAAATGACATTGTCCAAAACTGCTGCACACTCACTGCCGTTATCAGAGTTAAAACGCATATAAAATTCATTCAGTTCGTTGGCCCTTGCCGCCTCGTTCTGGGCAAAAAGAGGCTTCTTCTTTGTGTCCATGTTTGTCATTTGTCTGATGGAGTCCCAAAGTTTCTTTGTGTTGGCTTCTGATAGATTTTGTTCTGCCCTCTCCCTGTGTTGCTGCCGGGCTGCCTTTATTAGAGCATTGAGTTCTTTTTGAGCGGCCCGGACTCCTGCTTTATCCCTAGATTTAAAGGCTGCTCTTTTTCTGTTGATGCAATCCTTAATGTCTTTTGTGATGTATGGTTTGTTGTTAGGATATCGTTTAACAATTTTCTGGGGTATGACAGAATCTATACAAAAACATATGTAGGCAGTGATAAGCTCCGTGATATTGTCAATGTCTGTATCCCTGAAAAAGAGATCCCAGTCCGTACAGAGAAAACATCCCTTCAGCTCCTCCACTTTGTCAGTGGACCATACCTTCACTGACTGAGTCACTGGTTTGCTGGACTTAAAGACTGACCTATATGTAGGGAGCAGCTGAATGGCATTGTGGTCAGAGTTACTCAGGGGGGGTCTAGCTCTGGCTGTGTAGGCGTCTTTGATATTGCCATAGCATTTATCAAGAATGTTGTTGTTTCTGGTGCTACACTTAACATATTGGTGAAAGCCAGGTAATGATTTGTTAAGGCTGCAGTGGTTAAAATCTCCCAGTATAAACATGGGGGCGTCCGGTTTAGCTTGTAGATGGCGGTGCACACAGTCCGTGATTGCATTAGCTGCTCTGCCAGCGTTGCCGCTTGGCGGGATGTACACAACACACACAAAAATGTTAGTAAATTCCCTCGGGAGATAATATGGCCGCAGGGTAACACACAGCAGCTCCAGATCAGGGTTGCAAATTTTGTCTCTCACCGCAAAGTTACGACACCAACTGTCCTTGATGTACACACACACCCCGCCTCCCCGTGTCTTCCCCGAGTTAGTGTCTCTGTCTAGGCGTATGTGGGAAAAACCTTCAATTTGAATGTAGCTGTCCGTCACATCTTCGTTAAACCATGTTTCCGTAAAGGCCATTAAACCCGACTCACGATACTCGTAGCAGGCTCCCACCTGTTGACGCAGATCATCCAGCTTGTTTTTCAGCGAGCGGGGGTTGCAGAGAAGCATAGGAGGTAGTGGTAGCTTGGTGGCTCCCCTGATGCGATGTCTAACGCCGCCTCTTTTACCCCGTTTCCTGGCCTTGCTGCCCCGCGGGTGGCCCGGTCCAAGGCGTTGTAGCTCTCCCGGAACCTCCTGCAGCAGTGCAGGTGACGGTAGTACTCCACTGTCCCGCAGTGCTAGCAGCTCTGCCCAGCTGTAGTTTTGCAGGCCGCTGTTGATGGACCCGTCTGCTAAACACCGGACGACTTGGCCCGACAGGATTAGCCATGCCAACACAAGCTCTGATCTTCTCCAGTTTAGTTTGCCCACACGTAGCACACAGTTCACAGCACCAATTATGTCCAACGAGTTTGCACACTTAGTCCACACATGGAAGACATAGAACACGGACTTAAAGGACGCCACGACAAACGAGTAGACGAACAAACAAACGAGTTGCAGCAAGAGCCCTTGCCTAGCATGTCGCCAGCAGAGCAGCGCCATTTTCATCATTTAACTTGTCAAATACTCCCATTACATCATTCTTCAGTTGACCAAGGTCCCCAGAATGTGTCTCAATCATGTTACTCATTTGATGTTTTAGGTGCTCCAGTAATGCTGCCTGGTATTGCTGGACTCCGGACACCATCTGGTTAACAGCTCTCTGGAGAAAAAAAAAATGCAAATAAACAAACAAATGAGAGAAGTGTGAACAAGGCTGTAGTTGGAATTGATGTTATAAATAGAATCATTTATGCTCATTTCCAGCTCTAATTGTATTCTGAGAGTCTACTAGAGATTCACAATTCCAAAGTATCCTTATTTATCTTATGGTGGTCCTTTATGCAGTCCCTCATCCTCTGTCTGAAACAAGCCCTTTTAGACAGAGCATTCCAGGAGTCTATGACTACTGTTCTAATGACATAAGCTTATTGTTATTAAGCTTGCTAGAAAACAACGGAATACATTAAACTAAAAATTACCTGTGTAAGTCGATGGGTTTCTCTGGCTTGAAGAAGAAATGCAGTTGCATATTTGGACAAATCAACGTTGACACGACCTTCTCCACCTTCTTGAAATCCACACTGAAACAGATTAACGTCTCTATTAAAACAGGTAAAATGTTGGCATTGCGATCACCACCACAAAATGTAATATTAGCCTAGCTAAAAACCATAAATAAAGACATACCGTTGGAGCGACAATGCTTGAACCCGCTTCAGTCTCTGATGAATGTTGTTGGGTTGGACAGACCTCAGCCACACTGCTAGCTAGTTTGGTTGCTCTCACATGTTCCTGACAAGGCATGGCACGCTGATCCTTCCTCCTCGGCCCCGTCCACTTGGAGAAGATGACGCGCGTGTGTACGCTTTATGTGATAGTAATAAGAGTTATACACTCTATACTCACTAGGACAGCCATCAATGCCACAAACCACGCGAAAGTCGGGGCTGCGACTGTGTAAAGAGTTGATGTGACTCAAAAGTTTTTTCAGAGTCAATGCCACAAAAATGTAGCGTCACCCTCTTAAAGTAATGGCCTAAGTCATATTTTCAAGTTGTTCAGAAAACAGAAAAAACTGAACCATATATAGAGTATATGATATTTATGAATCATTTCAAACACAAAGGTTATGACAATAGATTACTATTGATATACAAATAATGATGTCAGTCAATTGTGTAACATAAGAGGATAAGATGACTTAGGCCAATTTATGAACATGCCTTTGTGATTTACTAAATTTTGAACCTGACTTGGGCCGAATTAATTCTGGAATAAGTGAGGCAAAACAGTGCATTTCTTTTTTTTCCCACTACTGTAACAGACCATGAGGAAGGGTAGGCCTAAGCCTTAACGTTAATAACTTAACAAAACGCTGAGGAGGCATGTGCATCTCCTCACTTCTCCCTCCAGCTTATCTGAGCTGGGTTATTCTCACTTATTTTGACTGATGCCTATTGATGAGGCAAGTTGTCGAAGAAGGGATGACACTCGATCGGCATGACATGTTTCATTGACTGAAGGTCCTGGAATTTTCTCTCCTTGATTGGCAGAGCACATGGAAATACTCTTATCCATGCCATCGGCTCTTTTGGCACCTGTATCCTCTGTGGCAGTGCTTCCCATGCAGTGTTCTCTGAAAAGGATAGCTTGAAATGGACCTTGCCATCGCTGCTAAACTGAAGAGCCCGCAAATCATGCACAGTCGGATCTCCAGCTTTCTTGCCTGGTCTGATGCTCAAGAAGTAAGAATCATTCATACTCAGGAATTCATCATGCTTGAGCACCTTCACATGGTAGGGTGATGGTCTGATTCTTGCAGTCTGGAGTATGATTACATAGTCTCTGTGGGTGAAGATATCCACAACCATTTTGCGTTCAATGGTACTATGCATGCTGTCACACTCCATTTGTGTGTGCCCTGCAACAAGGTACTTCTGTGTTATTAGTACCCCGTGTTTCCTGGCAAGCTCAGAGTATGCATTTGCCACAGTTGCATTTCTGTTCTGATAACCACAGCCATCACTCCACACTATTATCTCCTTGATTTCTGGATGGTCTTTGATCACACCTTCAAAATGGCGATTGTAGATGTGCGAAAACCTCGCTTTTCAGGCCACCCTCTGATTCGTCCCAAGTATAGCAGTAGCCTTCCTTTGATTCCAAGTTGAAGAGGGTAAAGTTATGGATCTGCAGTTTCGTTTTGTAATACATGCTGCTGGCTTGGGTTCTTGGAGACAGCAGCACGGCTTGCAAGTCCATTGTCCAAACGGACTTCTCATTGTTTGCAGAATCCTTGTCGCGGGATTTCTCTTGCCTCGCTTCATCTTTCTTGGCAACATGTGCATCATACTCAACCTTACTGATATTCCCATGCTTGAATGAAACACAAACATCACACTGATCTTTTCGCGGGATGAATACGGAATAGTTTTCTTCATGGAACACATCTGTGAAATGTCGTATCCCAACTGCCCTCACTTCAACAGTTGCAGCCGCCTGTTCATATTCCCTATGTAGTTGGGAGATGGTTGTGCCTGGGTGAAGGAACCTCTTGTTTTTGTAGGTTGCTGTGCTTCTGCAGTAGTGTGAATCAACAGTGGGCAGGTCCTTCAACCAGTCCTTAAGGAAATCTGTGACACAAGTTTCCAGCTTTGCATGCTTACCACTCTTAGGTCCGTATTTAGATGGCGGGGCTGCTGCTTGATCGTCGTGGTCGATGGTGTCTTCGTTCAGCCAGTGTGTAATGGTTCTTTCAGGGACACCAATTGTAGAGCAAAAGAGTGACTTGCACACCTTACAACTGCTTCCATCCTGAAGTTTCAGTTGGTAGGAAAATGATATACTGCGTCGGGATCCCTCAGCAACTTTCCTTTGCTTTATGTCAACCTTTGTGACCAAAGCAGTGATGTATAACTGACGTTCTTTCCAGGTGTTCATTGACCAAACTTTCTGAAATATCCACTGCCGCTGCTCTTCTGTAATGGATTGGCAGCCTCGAGTTGGGATTTTTTGACAGAACTTCGAGTTACAGGGAGGACCCATAGCCTTTGCACTTCGTTCTTTGCCACCTTTGAGGTTGTATGGCATTCCTTTGAGACGTTTCTCCTTGGATTCATTTTGCTTCCATGTTCCTGGACTGAGGCGTTTATTTCGTTTCCTTTGGACAGTATTGTTTAGGCTGTTTTCATTTTCAGGGGCAGAGGACTCATTACAGGATGGTTTATAGTCTGGATCGCCAATATCATCATCAGCAGATGAGTCTTCTTCAAGATGTGGACGTGTCTGCTCGACATCTTCAGCATCATCAATGGGAGTGAAAAGGGAAAAGGAGTCTGAAAAGGAGTCTTGGCCTGGTGCATTTTCCTCCATCTCAACGACGGTCTCATTTTCATATTCATTGGATGGGGCCTGATCAGTGTCAGAAGAATCAAGTTCATCTCCTACCAAAGAGGAGATGGTGTGTGGTTTTGTATTATATTTTAGGTAACACTTTACAATAAGGGTGCATTAATTAATGGTTATTTAATGCTTAATAAGCATTAATCAATGTTTAATTAATGCTTTATAAGCATCAACTTAGCATTAAAGTAAACTCGTTTTTTTTTTTTTTTTTTTTTTAAACTTAGGCCTACTGTTTACTAAAATGCTGACTCAAATGCTAACTAAAAAGACTTAATAACCATGCAACATTCATAGCCTAGCCTTTATTATAGTAAACCTTATCACTTACCAGTATGGAACGAGTCCTGCATCATGGCAATAACTTCACTAGCTTGGTAGACTTTCTTTTTTTTGGAAGTGGCCGCCATCTTGAAACGCTCATAAAATTGCCTAAGTCACTCTTGTCTAGTGACTTAGGCAAAATAAATTGGCCTAATTCACACTCTTGACATAGGCCATTACACTAAACGGGTAGGATCACATGATCTGTTCAACTGAGGATGTTGGGGATTTTACCAGAGGTGGCTAGCATCACAAAGAGCTGATTTAGGCAAGAAAATCATTTTGGCAAAAAGGTGACTTAGGCCATTACTTTAAGAGGGTGACGAAAAACAACGCCAGATCATCTTGGAGGAGCAAGATTCCTAACGTTAAAGCGAGTGCAGCAAGACAACACGTTATATCCAGCCCGGGAGAAATTACCGGTATCTGTTGAAAGTTGGACATGCGCAGTACCGAACACACGCACGGCTGGCTCACTGGAGGGAACGTTACAGGTGCGTAATAAAGCCACCTAGTCCGAGACGATTTGAATTCGTATTTCATTGCAGATTAAGTTGTATCGAATATCTCATGTTTTTTAGTCACATACATTTTAAATATTATCCATGTTTCAACGTGTATTTGTTGTGTACACTGTTGCAGCCGAGCACGTATGATAAAGCTAACTTGCTAGCTACACCCGCTAACAGCATGGACGAACTTGATGCCGCCACGGTGTCGACTTTAAGAGGTAATGTGGTCAAATATACATTTTTACCGTGGTAATTGTAAGGGTTATATAGGGCAATTTACTATGGAGCAGTAACACCAAGACAAATCCCTTATAAGTGAAAATCTACTTGGCAATTTATCTGCTTCATCAGAGAGGTTAAGATCAGCTAAGGTTAAACAGATATAATGTGTATTGAGACTTGCAATAGATATCAAAAGTTCCTTGATTCATAAATAGGATTTAAAATGCTTAAAACTATGCAGAGGTTTGATATTGCATATGGTTGAATCGTCATAGAGATATCATTATAAAACTCAGTTTTAATAACTAAAAGCTACTTATGTATAGTTAAAAGGTTAACGACGGTTGGAGAGGGGGAGGAAGAGCGAGAGAGGGAGACTGAGAGTGAGCACGGTGTGTCCTGAGTGAGAGTTAGAGTTTTAAAAAGTTAAGAGAAACAAATGCTCAAACTAATGTGAGAAACGGATAGTGACTCGTAGCATCAACCTTGTGACAGTGATAGTTTTACATTGTGTTTGCCTGTCCTGTATGACTCATAAAGAGTTCTGTAGCAGCCGAGTGAGATCCATCTAAAGCTAGTTCAGCACTGAAGTTAGCTTTGCGCTGGGGAAGGAGAAATTAGACTGTTCGAGAGAGTTGCCAGCCCGGCCATTCATTTCAACCGTCAGTCCGTCAGCGAAGTAGCCGTTTGTTTAAGGCTCCAACACTCTCTAGCCTCAACACAGGCCTGCTCAGTGCACTGGAAAACTGGTTGGGTACCCACAATTTGGTTTATTTGTGTATATATGAGGTAATTTACATGCCGGCTTAGAAATAGTAGTTCAACGAGTATATTGAGGTTTTACGGTAATCGGTTGCTAAGCTATGCTAAGCTACGCATGGGTTTGAATGTGTTTGAGGGAAGGCTAAGCTACGCATGGGTTTGAATGTGTTTGAGGGAAGGCTAAGCTACGCTTGGGGTTGAATGGGTTTGTCAATTGAGGGGAGGCTAGGCTAAGCTACGCATAGCTCCGAAGGTATTGAACTGAGGGAAGTGACTGGACGCAGTCCATATCGAATTTGTTGTTTGTGGTTTATATTTTTGTGTACCTGTACATTTATACTCTTTGAATAATATAGTTTAAAGTAAATGGTTAAAAGTTATTCCCTTGTGTAGTGTCATTTCAGTAGATTACTGCTTGGGTAAATGGTGTATAGTTAACCAGTGTCTATCTTTATAAAAATAGTATTAGGTAAATGGTGTATAATTAACCTAAATAGAGTTGTATAGAGATATACATTTATTAGCTGTGACTTGTATTGGGCTATTAAACAGTAGTCATAACCTGCTTAAATAATAGTGTAGCATAATTACTTTAGCCTATCTTTAATTACATCCAGAAACAGTTTAAGAATTCGGGCAGCTCACTCCAATAACATAGCTAGGACAGCTAGGGGGCACTACATATACCAAAACATTAACCTTCTGAATAGCCACTTAAACTTAAAATGTAAATTATTTAGAATTTATGCTTTTATGAGTTTCTACAAAATGTAGATTGCTATATACATTCTGTATATTTGAATTAAAATCGCTTCAGAATTAAGAGAATCACAACCGATTACAATGTTTAATTTACCACTCTGACGTGATGCATAGTTCACTGAGGTATGTAATTTCTTTATCTGTTGTTAATGCACTAGCTAGTTGGCGCTAGCCAGCTGTTTCATACAGTTTGGCTGTTCTATGGCACTAATTAATCTTGCAATGTGTGTCTTACATTATGTCACAGCTGCAAACATAAGTGAAGAAATGGTCAGCACTCTGTCTCGTGAAGACCTGCGGGACCTTTTCCCAGGCCCAGAGAACTTCTTGCGACGAAAAGCGGTCTGGCGAATCTGTCATGGTGTTTCAGAAGAGGTCAGTTTCTCAATGACACAGCATTAGCTAACTATGTGGTTTTGGAACAGTTATGTTAGCCTATAGGTGTGTTCAATTGCTATATCATGTTTATTTACATTTTTTGTTGATTAAGTAAGTTTATTCCTTTTCTGCTTGTTTTTATTAATTATTTATATGTAACACCATAAGGTAATCACCAAACCTACCTTTATTATCACTAAAAGGAGAATAGTAACACAAACTATTTATGATTATTGTTATATCCTTAGTGGAGTTGTCAATGCTGCATCACAATTTGTGTTAAGACAGTATAAATGAAAAGTTGCTTTTACAAATACTTAATTATCTTTTATTTTACAGGAAACTGGCAGAGAAGACTCAAAATCAACGTGCAGTTCTACTTCTATTAATGGGTCACCCCTACCTCAGACATCCACTCCAGTGAAAAGATGTCCTGCAAAGCACACAACACCTGAAAAGGTTGTGAAGTTATCCTTCCCAGAATATGTTTTGCACACTGACACCGAACTAGAGCAAGTCCGAAAACAATATTTTGAGTTGGCGAAGACCGGTGAAGAGAGCAACTGCCAAATGTCGAAGGACCTCAGATGTCGGCTCATCCGAAACACCATGACCAGTATGATCGCAATCCTGAGGGCTAAGGGCACTGCAAAAATTAATAGGCTTAATATAAGAAATAAATACTTGGTTTGAGCAGATATAAGCTAAAATTAAGTGAAATAATCTGCCAGTGCAGTAAGATAATCACACTTGGTAAGATTTCTTAAAATAAGAAAAAATAAATACATATTAGGCAAGTGAGAAATATCTTAAAATAAGTGGTGAAACACTCATTCCAAGTACTGTATGCAAGTCAAATAATCTCAAAACTAGCTTTTCAATTCTTATTTCACCTTTTGTTTCTTTCTCAAATTGAGTGAAAAAAACATAAATCCAGAGCAACTTAACAAGCTGATTCTTCTTAATTCAAGAGTTATGATTAGCTTTTATCTTAAATCAATACATTTAAAATCATACACAGAGAATATTGTTAACAGCATTTATTTGAAGTGTTTGCAGATTCCTTACAATATTTACAATCATAACATAATATTTGCAAAATTAACCTCTGAAACCCAGAGGTAAGAGGCTATGACCTCATTATCTTTGATAACAATGAAATATCTCAATCTCATAAGACAGAACATGGCTGAACAGCCTGAATAGCTCTATTTCTTAATGAAAGCATTCCACTCTGCCATGACTCTTTTGTACGAGCCTGTGGTGTCTCGGTCGTGGATACTGTCCTGTAAGACCTCTGTCTGAATGACAGAGAGAATGGTCGCCACACACTTAGGATAGGTGAGATGCAGGGTATAGTAATAACCCATCAGATACAGCAACCCTTCACCAAGTTCTTCTTTGGCAAATGTAGTGACAGGAGTGTTTCCAATTGCCAGAAGACAGCGGGACCCATCAAAGACCAAAACAGGGCTGAAGAGGGTTCTCTTCTGGAGGTAGATGGCTGGCTCTTCTGTTGGCTGAAGAAGAAAACAAAAAACAGAAGTTTCTTTATGGTATACTAAAAAAGTGAAAAACTGCTTGGGCAAGTGAACTGAGATTTTTTTAAACACCATTATGTACATCTACAGCTCTGGAAAAAATTAAGAGATAGGTTTTGCTGGTTTTACTATTTATAGGTATGCGTTTGAGTAAAATTAACATTTTTGTTTCATTCTATAAAGTGCTGACATTTCTCTCATATTTGAAATTAAAATATTGCCATTTATTGCATTTATTTGCAGAAAATGAAAACTGGTCAAAATAACAAACAAAGATGCAGTGTATTCAGACCTCGAATAATGTAAAAAAAACCATGTTCATATTCATTTTTAAACAACACAACACTTATATTTTAACTAAGGAAGAGTTTAGAAATCATTATTGGTGGGATAATCTCAATCTTTAATCACAGCAGTGTTTTTTGTAATCTTTTTGTAATCCTCATAAAATAAGATTTGGTTCAGGTGATCACCTGATCAGTATAAGTAGAATGAGGAGGCTTGTGTTGGAATTGAACAAACACTGGAATGGACTGGCTGCCATAGATGTAGAGATGCTGATTTAAGAAACATTTGTGAGAGTGGTCTCTTATTTTTTTCCAGAGCTGTATATATCTATGAACACAACCATACTGACATGTGGTATATGAAAACGGAGCTCTAAAGATAGGACCATGGGTCAAGACATGCCAGGTTAAGAAATCATGAAAATAACTTGTGCCTCAGTCACTGTTTAAAGAGTGTGTGCCACTAAACACTTGGGAAATTAATGATTAATGACAATTAATTCTTAACAAAATATGAACAAACTCACCTGAAGGACATGAAGCAATGCCTCACTGGCCTGTCCCATCTTCTTAGGTGGCGCAGACGGTGAGGGGAAGAGTGTGGGTAGTGCCCTGAACAAGGCAATGTTGGATTCCACTAGAACAGAATAAATAAACAAGTTTTAGTTCAAAGTTAGCCAGCATCTGATGAGGTTTTTTTTTATTTAACCTTTATTTATTCAGGGTAGGTTTACTGAGAGTGAGGCTCTCTTTTGCAGGAACGCCCTGATCACATTCACACAGTTACACACTCACACCTGGAAGCTGCCCAGTACAACCACAGTCTTAACTGCCAGCCACTGAGCAGTTGCTCAGGTGGTAATGAGGGAGGGACAAGTGCTGTTTTTTCACTATCCCCACCCAGATTGATCCTAACCTTTAGGCCACCACTGCCCCATGGTTATGGTGAGGTAAAAATGCTTTGCAATGAACAACACTGTCATTCTTTTATCATTTAATCAGTGTTATGCATTGACTACAGTTCTATTAATTGTGTCTGTTGAAACAGCTACATGTATTAAAGACAGCAAAATGACTTACCTGCACCCAGGCTCATGGGTGGCTTCAACACTTTCCTCCAAACACCATAAAACTGCACCATGGAGCAGAAGTCGGCCCATCTCTTCTTTACTTCATTGATGAACTTGCTGTTGTCCTTAGCCAGAATCCGCCGCAGCTCATCCATCACCTGCAATGCAAATAAGTGTTAAAAACTGCAACAATGCTAGCTTTGTGGAGAAGCCAAAAACAACAAGTGCATATCTTACATGATGAAGCTCTTTGAAACATGGATATGCCTCGAAAATCTTTGCTGGTCTGTCCTCTTCTTTCAGAATGCCACTGTCAATGAAGGCTCTTCTTGATTGAAACTCAAGGTCAAGGATCTGGCAGACAGCATCTTGGTTGGGTTTTGGTTTTTTGTACATCTCCTGCAGAGTCTTGTAATGCCTGGCCTGTGCTGCCGGACTATCTTTGTCCGCTAAAAGGAAATACAAATCAGCAACAGGTATTGGACATGTCATCTGAATGATACGACAGGTTTAAGCCAGCAAACATAACATTTTGATTGTTATACTTTAATTTTTACACAATGGAATCAAATAAGTGAAAACTACTGTCACATCACAATACATCAAAGCCTAATCATAACTTCAATGTAAAGTTTAAATACCTGTAATATATCATTATATACAAAACTATAATAGTATTACCTAGCCTTCGTGTCCATCATTATTGCCAAAATTACACATTTTCACTCACCTGAACTGTCGTCTTCAGAACTGCCCCTAGGTGGCAAAAGAATTGTTGATCCACCACTTGAGTCTGCATCATAATCTTCTCCCTGGTCACTTGGAGAGAAGTCAATGTGACGTCTTTTGGTTGAACTGCTTCTCTCTGGTCTGGGCCCCTTCCTCTTCTGTGGGGACTTCACATTCAGAATTCTCTTCTGAAGATAACTGTACATGCTCATCTGTGGTGAAAAAAGTCACTTATTGAAAAAAACATTTTGAATATCACACAACTTTTTAAAAAATAACTTTTCAAGAAAATAATATGGCTAAAATTGCCATCACTTACATGTTTGATGGGTTCATCTTTATCCTGTAGCATGGGATAATACTCCACTAGTCTCTTAGCCATTGCGGTGACTAGGCCTGTCGCGATAAGCAACAGTGTTTCCCCCACGTTCACACAGCGGCGGCGCGCCGCCGCTGCTGAATTTTCTCCGCCGCTGCAATAAAAATCCTTCTCCTAATTTTTTTTTTTTTTTTTTTTACGTAGCTCCTTTTAGAAAATATACAGCGCGTAACGTCAATTGCGCAGCACGCGGCACATCGTCACGTAACCAACATCAAAGAAGAAAAATACATTCATTCTAGCAGTAGCGAGTGAAGCGGAAGATCGAAGAAAGAAGGAAAAGAGACAGACAGACAGAGAGAGAGACAGAGAGAGAGAGAGAGAGAGAGAGAAAGTAAGTTGCTAAAATGTGTCGCTTCATGACCACCAGTGTTAAAAACCCTCTGAGCCCAATAATTTTATTGTATCTATAAATCGCAACCTCCGTGCCGTTTTTCCTCTAGTATTGTGTGTGTGTGTGTGTGTGTGTGTGTAGGCCTATGTGTGTGTGCGTGTTGTCGCTCTTTTTGGGATCACCGGCTCCGATCTTGCGGCGATGTGAAAGGGGCACCATGTGGTTGGTGTGGTCGGTTGGTGTTATCCGCGTTATCCAACGCGTTTACTCGCGTTGGATAACGCGAGTACGCGCCAAACCTGACGCTTGATCATTGTGTGGTGGTTCAACGCGTCAACGCGCCAACGCAGCTAGATGAGATATTTGTTGTATTGTAGGTGAAGACTGACCTGAGAAACAGGCTACAGGGAGAGCATCTGGCGACTTGTTTGAGAGTCAGCATCAATGGCCCCCCACCACCAAATTCCCCTACAGAAGAGCCCTGGAGCTCTTCTTTAAAAAGCCCAGGAGAATTAAATGCTCCCAGGCTGGATGTAGCCTTTGTGGATGAGCTAAAACTTCACAGTTCTCCGTCTGTTGTCTTCTTTGTCCTCATCCTCCTGTCGCTCTCTTGTCCTCTTCCCCTGACTCTCACTGTCTCACAAAGGAGCTGAGCTCACCTGAGGTCTATTTGTAGTGCTAAGGCTCACACTGATTGGTATTCAATTAGCTTTATTTTTTATTTTTCATGTGTGTGAGTCTGTGTTCTTTTCAAATTTTAGTTAGGTTTATAATTTAAAAATATGTGTTTTGCCCATTGTTGCAGGAGATTTCATTTTTGAACAAAGTGTCTTATGTAAAAAACAGTTAGTGTTTAAGCATTAGGCAAAAATCTGTAAATAAATTGTGCAAATTATATTTGCATTTTTTGTTTAAATATTACTATACAAAAATATAAAAATCTGTAAATGAAGACACAAAAGGCAAAGTTACAACACCAATAATCCCATCTACAGTAATACACAGGACTGTTTGAATAGGATTTAAGTGCATATTCTCCTCTCAAAGTGCACCAGATTCATGCATTCCAATGTAAAGGGTACAAAAAATTTTTTTGCTGGCCGCGATAAGCAATTTTCCCGATAATGACCGGCGTTCTATACATTATATATATTTATAGATATATTCAGCAGAGTAGGCCTAAGTAACAAATGTCGGGTTGAAATCGGGCTTGGGCTCATAATCACAGAGCACAAGGAGTAAACCCCCTCAGTCACTTGTTGCATGGTCTGTGGGAGGCGCGAGCCCTGGCGTTACACGCGCAGTGAGAGCCCCGTGAGAAGGACATGGACGGAGAAGGAGTGCAAGCGAACAAGGAGTGCAAGCGAATTTAGAGGAATAAAAATATGGCGTTGGTGTCTAAGCCGAATGCGACGGCTGCCGTGTGGGAGCACTTCGGCTTCAAACCCAACGGCCGGGGCGAACCAACTAACCTGAGCGAGCCGACATGTCGCATTTGTTTGAAAACCATATTAACAAAACGCGCCAATACAACCAACCTGAGTCTTCACCTCAAACACAATCACCCGATGCAGTTTTCCCAGCTTGGGAAAAAACAAACAGCCGGGAACCCTCCGTCTTCCCGACAGTCCACAATCACTGCGGCGTTTAGTCGGCAAACGAAGTACAAACAGGACAGTGCAAAATGGTGCGCGCTCACTGACTGTGTAGTTCGCTTCATCGCTAGAGAGATGATGCCCTTTAGTATCGTGGAAAAGCCTGCATTTCGACGAATGCTGCAAACATTTGACAGCCAGTACGAATTGCCTGGGAGAACATACGTGTCACAAACGGCAATTCCACAACTGTACAACAGTGTAAAAGACGAGATACTAAAGGAGATGAAAGACATCCAATTTTACTCTGCCACTACAGATATGTGGTCAAGTACAAACATGACCCCCTATCTGAGCTTGACCATACACTACATAACTGCTGACTGGACCCTGCACTCCAAGTGTTTAGAGACCAGATATGTCCCAGATAATCATACTGCTGACATCCTTGGAGAAAACCTGAAGTCTGCTTTAGCAGACTGGGGACTGGATGAGCACAAACTAGTCTGCATCACTACAGATAATGGTGCTAACATTGTTGCTGCAATAAGGAATCTTGGCTGGTCCTGGCTCAATTGCTTTGGCCACAACCTCCACCTTGCTGTGTGCCATGGTCTGGACGGCGACAAAAGATCGGACAGCGCGTGCAATAGGACTCTGTAAAAATTTGGTCAACGCATTCAACCTGAGCTGGCTTAAGAGGAGAGACCTGAGGAAGGCACAGAGTGAAGCTAATCTCCCCCAACACAGTCTAATACTGGTGAGTGATGTTTAATTCATTGATAGTTTAATTTAATGCATCTAATGTATACAATGGCACTGAGTTGATGGTACAGTGTATGACGAGATGAATGTACTGACTGGGTGAATGCGACAATCGTATTGTACCTGTCCACTGACATGGTGCTGAAACGGGTTCGCCCTGTCTGGGCTTATTTTCCCGATAATGACCGGCGTTCTATTATCCCACTTAACGTCAATATAACTCTGCATGTGGAAGGGAAAATAGCTTTATTGGTAATTACAATAATATGCTGCTGTATTTTCCTAGACCCCCACAGATATTTGAGTTTACTGCTTTCATGGGAGCCAGACCTCTCTATGGGAGCTCAGCTCCCACTGGCTCCCACCTAACTCGAACCCTATAGGTCTTTCTACACTGCCGAGCCGGTTCGGTCGCAGCTTGGCACGCCAGGCGATTTCACCTTCTTAACCTGTAGAATCTAATTGAGAC